>NC_092769.1:68475568-68503068 GCF_047496795.1 Chiloscyllium punctatum
GCGGGACTAGGCCCAGAGTATGAGGCGTAGTTGTGTGGTGTGTGGCGTGCAAGAAGAAAGCAGCGATTGCGAGGGCCATCAAGAATATGCAGCCCGGTGACACAAGGCTTAAAGCGGCTGCTTCTCTTAAAAAGAAACAACTTGTGGGCTGTGGGAGCAGGGGCAGATTAGGCCTATGTTCACTGCAGTTTGGAAGAAGGAGGGGAGAATCTCATGGAAACGTGCAAAATCCAAACAGGGTCAAAGTGGAAAGGACGTTCCCGATGACCCAGGAGTTCCGAACCAGGGGGTGAAGTCTAAGGTTACAGAGTAGGCCATAATGGATGGAGATGAGAACTGTCTTCACCCAGAGAGTGGGGAGCCTGTGGAATTCATTACAGCATCGGCTGTAAGTGATTCAGGCCCAAATTGAATGTTTCAAGATGGAGTTAGATATAGTCCTTGGGGCTAAAGGGATCGAAGGGTGTGAGGCAAAAGCTGGAGCAGGGTATTGAGTTGGATGATCAACCATGATCCTGTTAAATGGTGGAGCAGGCTTGGAGCACCAAGTAATCTACTACTACTGTTTTCAAATTCTCGAACATAACAGCATTTTAGTCTCCTTGATCCTTACTGAGCCTTGCTTGGACCACATTCTCTGCCGTTTCTAGTCACCCATGTTATAAAAAAGAACATTGAGGCATTGTAGAGAGTACAGAGATTCGTGAGGGTGTGACTGGAGACGTGTCGGTCTGCAATGTGTAGGAAAAGACTGACCAAGCTTGCTCCTTTTTTCCTTCTTGGAAGGAGGCTGCTTCGGATTGAACTTAAACAGCGGTTTAAAACCAGAGAGCGCTGGAGAAACTCAGCAGGTCTGGCAGCATCTGTGGAGAGAGAAACCGAATCAATATTTTGAGTCTTGACTCATCTCCACAACCATAAACATTGACCGTTTCTCTCTCCGCTGATGCTGACAGACCTGTTGAGTTTCTCCAGCCCTTTCTCCTTTCTCTTTCTGATTTCCTGCGTCCCCAGTTCTTTTTAAAACCCTGTAAGGCTTTGACAGTGTGGTTAAGGAGAGAATGTTTCCTTATGTGGGGAAAAGCCTAGATTGAGGCTATTGATATGCGATAGTCACCCAGACATCCTGTTGGGAGCTCTCTATTGAGAAAGTGGTTAGAATGTGGAACTCAGCAGTGCAGGGAGTGGTTAAGATCAATCCTATAGATATGTTAAAGGTGGATCTTTGACAAAGACATGAGGGACAAGGGAATCTAAGATTAAGCTGAGTGGAGTATAATTAGCAGCAGAGACTATTGGGCCAAATGGCCTGTTTCTGTGCCATTTAACTGACCGTCTGATTTTTAGCCCAAAGTGCATAAGGGGAATTTGAAGGAGTCTGTGATTTCTAGAGGTATAATTCTAATCTGATTCAAAATAGACGGGCGAACAAGAAGGGAGAGGCAGAAATTTTCCCAGCCCCCCTCACCCCACCCTTTGCCTCCCTGATCATGTTCAGAGGACTCTGATAAAGGTCAAACGGGAGTGGTTTGGACTTTCAGATCCTAAAGGTCGCTGCAGTAATCCTGGAACCAACAGGTGCTGCCTGTGTTGATGGCTGTGTCTCTCCCGCACTATCTGATACTGCTCATTTTGCCTTCAGACACCGGATATTCCTTCTCTCTGACATGACGTGGGGCTCCGCTCGCGTCTGTAATATTTGACTTCGGTGCATACACGGCAGAATCCCACACACTGTACTGATTGGCCGCCTGGTTGAGAGAACTTGCCTCTGCCTCTCTCCCCAGTAAGGGGGGCATGGAGTTATTTCACATCCACCCAAGAGAGCAGACATTAGGTTTGATGGGCCATCTGAGAGTGAGGTCAGCGTGAACCCTCGGGCATCGTGCTCCCTCATTGCAAACTCTGAGTGGCCCACTCTCTGTGCATACCCTTGGATGGTGCAGTGCGCCCTGAGCAGGGGCTACTTCTCAGTGTGGGCCCTTGTGAGGTGTGGCCAGTTCCAGGAGTTTACGATCTGTCTCAGTTTGGAATGTGGATTGTCTCTGACCCGAGCAGTTTGGTTATAATTAAAGAAAGTGCCAGATTCTGCAGTAATACACTTCTCAAGCTATCCACTCTTATTTCACTCCTCCGACACCGTCTTATCCCACTCATTCCCTCCCCGACCACTTCTGTTCCTATCCTGCACCTTTTAATATCCCATCGTCCTTGCACAGCCCAATCTTTTCCTACTCTCCATACCAAATAGTATCACACTTAATTGTCTCCTGCTTCTACTCCCTGCACTCTTTAAAGTCCCACCCAATCTAATCCCACTCTCTTTATTTACTCGCTCCATCCAATCCTACTTCCCTCCTCACTTTCTGAATCCCTTTAATGATCACCCTTCTGCTGATCCCAGGCTAAGCCTGGGCCAATATCGCTACAGCACAGCCAGACCTGTCTCAGTGCCCATTGCACAGTTCTCTGAGGTGCCATGTTACAGGGCAGCAGGTTTTGCTAGCTGCCTCGATAGTTTGTAGGAGCAAAACCTTTCAGCTGCCTGCTTTAGCCCAGAGTACGTCGCAGGCGAGTGACTGCAGCGTTCCGCCCCTCCTCCTCCTCCTCCTTCCCCCCCCCCCCTCTGCCATCACTGTCATGTTTCAGTGACTGCAATGCGACGCAGCCAGGTTACAGAGCTCCTGCACTGTCAGCCTGTAGACCAGCAGGGGGAGGATCTGTCCCTTCATTGGCAGCCCGCAGAGAGCAACATTTTCCAACCTCTGCTGCTTCTGTAAGACAGACCCAGGCCTAGTAACTGAGGAGCCAGCTTTTCTGTCCGTTCACATATAGGCTGTACACATCATTGACCCCTTCACGTGTGTGCCTGCCCCCCAGGGATTGTCACATCCTGTGTTCAGCTTGAGAAGCAATTTAAACTTTGCCCTTGTTTTTCTTGAACCCAGTTTCACTGGAACATGGGAGCAGGAGTTGACCATTCAGTCCATCAAGCCTGCTAGATCATCTAATAAAATCACACACTTCAGTACCTTTTACTCACTCCATCCCACAGCCCTGTACGTCACTGATAGTCAGAAATCTATCAAACACTGCCTTTGAACATTTTCAAAGATTGGAATTCTTCACCGTGGAGGGAATTCAAAGGTCCATAACCCTCTGAATAAAAACAGCTTTCTCCTCCTCTCAGTCCTAAATGCCATCCTGTTTACGTTTAACTTGTGCCCCTTGGTTCTAGACTCCCCAAGTAGGAGACTGGTGAGATCACAGCAAAAAGGTTGCAAATTTAATGTGTAGTCACTGTAGCTCAAGTAATTCCAGTTATCTGACACAGTAAGATGTGGTGCTATAAGAGTCTTGTTTGATTTAAGATTTGCATTTCACTGTTGAATTAACCAGTACCAGTCTTTATTACAATAGCATCCACTAAATTTCCCATTTAGAGTCATTGCGACATAGAGATGTATAGCACGGAAACAGACCCTTCGGTCCAACTCATCCACGCCGACCAGATATCCCAACCCAATCTAGTTCCGCCCGGCCCATATCCCTCTAAACCCTTCCAGCTGCTGATGTTATGCAGCCTTAAGTTGGAGACTCCACGTTTCTGTACAAGGAATTCAGTACCTCGTTGACTGCAAGGGTTCCTACTTCCAAGTGAGCTGAGTATGAGCTGAGCTGCTCCTCCAGCCCGGCAGCTTTGCTCCTGGCTGCCGTTATCACAGATGGTTTCACTTGGCATTTTGCTGCTGATAGGCTCATAATGAGTTTAATTGCTGGCAAATGTAAGGGAGAGCCAGCCTGTGATCACAGCTGCAGCAGCTCCTCACACATTCTGTCCATTCTGTTTACCAGTGAGTTTTCTCCAGTTGGTTGCCCCAGTCATTGAATTTTCCCTGGTCTTCTTGGGAATGTCCAGGGGCAAATTTACCCTCTTGCCCCTCTGTAGTTTTGGTGTTGATGGTGCGCAGACCTTTCATGAGTCTGGCGTCCCCTCTGTGCTTGACCTGTAATGGCCCCTAGCTTCCCTCAGTGTTGATCCTTCCACAGTGTGGTGCTTTCTTGACACTGACCTTTGACCAGTCCCACCTTCCCTCGATGCTGACCCCTGACCCTTCGACAATACAGTGTGACCTCTGAACTGGGAGCGTCGGTCTAAGTCATGAAGCCCTGACTTTGGTGTGGGGTCTCTGAAGAGAATCGGCGGGAGGCGCTAACTGCAATCCTGATACTCAGCCCCTCTCCAGCCTGAGGATGCTGCTGCTGTTGTTTTGAGGGTTGTTTGTGTTTTGTTGTGGGGAGATGGGCACAGTGTCTTACACCAGCCTTTTCTTCACCTCACCCTGAGGAGTGGGAGGAAGGGACCGCTGGAAGTGGGATGAAGCAGGTAGGATCTCCTCAGTGTGTGCTGGATTGTGGGCTGATGGTTGCATCGATGGGTATGAGCAGGCAGCTGAGGGGTGGGTTGGCGGTGGAGGGGCCCTCACTCACTCCGGTAATGCCGGCTGGTTTGTCTTCCCTGCTCTAACCGCTGTCTGTACCGGCAGGTGGAGGAGGCTGATGACTGGCTGAGGTACGGCAATCCCTGGGAGAAGGCTCGGCCCGAGTACACCATCCCCGTCAACTTCTATGGCCGAGTGGAGCACACCCCTGAGGGGGTCAAGTGGGTGGATACCCAGGTGAGGAGCGCTTTCCCAGGAACCGGTGACCAGGACAAATGGCTGCCCGCTGCCATGGGATGGCCAAGAGCAGTTCATGGCCAGTGAAGTGTTTGATCTGAAGTGTTGTCATTGGATTTACGCAGAGCAAGATCCCACAACCACCTCCTCAGTAAAAGCTAGGCTGCCTGTTCTTTTATTGACAGCCATGGAGTAGATGTTGACCCTACACCCCACTCTTTTTTTCCAACAGTGAGCTTTCGTACACACCTGAGGCGGCAAATGGGAACTTGGTGTAATGTCCCAACTGAAAAATGGCAGCTCAGACAGTGCAGCACTTTGGCAATACATCCTGGGAGAACATAGTGGGAACAGTGCAGAGGGAGCTTTACACTCAGTTTTAAAGAGTAAAGGGAGCTTTATTCTGTGTTTAGCCCTGTGCTGTTCCTGTCCTGGGAGTGTTTGACAGGACAGCGTAGAGGGAGCTTTATTTTCCATTTACTTTTAGTTTAAGAGTAGAGGAACCTTTACTCCTCAGGTTAAAGCAGTAGCAGCAGCTTTACTTTCCACCTGAAAGAATAGAGGGATCTTTGTTGTTTGCACAAAAGTGAGTTTTAAAAAAAAAGTAGAGGGAGCTTTTCCTGGAGTTGATCTTGTACGCTACCTGTCCTTGAAGGTTTTGAGGGAACTTTAATTCCGTGCTGTCACAGTCCTGGGAGTATTTGATGGGAGAAGTCCACCCCTTTTGTACGGAATGCATGTTTGCTGTGTTGTGGTGCAGTAATCTTTCTCTTGTGTGTTTAGGTTGTGCTGGCCTTACCTTATGACACCCCAGTGCCGGGCTACAAGAACAACACTGTGAATACGATGCGGCTGTGGTCTGCCAAAGCACCCAATGAGTTTAAACTGGAGGACTGTGAGTTCCCCCCCCCCCCCCCGCCTCCTTTTTTCTATGTGCTTTCAGGATCAGTTGTGTATAAAGCTAGAGTTGCAGAGACTCTTCTCAGCCTGTCCACCCGCTAGAATTGTCAGCGACTGTTCAACTGCAATGGGCTTTAACCTTGTGGTCTGCTGTATCTTTCCGTGAAGATCTGACTGTCCCTCTGTGTGGACTGAGAGCCCCCCACTGGTTTCTGTTTCCACTTCCTGCCCTGCTCATGCTGGGACTTCCTGTGGGTCTCGGCCACTGCTTATAAATACCTCTGGGTTTCACGTCTGCTCTCCCTCAATGTGGTGACTGCTAAAATAGCTCCCTCAACCTGGTCTCCAGACAGTGACTGAGGATAAATACAGAACTGGACAGCACAGTACAGGCCCTTCGGCCCTTGATGTTGTGGCAGCCTTTTATCCTGCTCTAAGATCAGACTAACCTACACACCCTTCATTTTACTATCATCCATGGGCCTATCCAAGAGTCGCTTGTGTCCTTAATGTCTCTGACTCTACTCCCACTGCTGGCCGTGCGTTCCCCACACCCGCTACTTTCTGAGTAAAGAACCTACCTCTAACATCTCCCTTAAACCTTCCTCCAATTATCTTAAAATTACACGCCCTTGTGATAGACGTTTCCTCCCTGGGAAAAGGTCTCTGGCTCTCCACTCTATCTATGCCTCTCATCATCTCGTACACCTCTATCAAGTCACCTCTCATCCTTCTTCGCTCCAATGAGAAAAGCCCTAGCTGCCTCAACCTTTCTTCATAAGACATGCCCTCCAGCCCAGGCAGCATCCCTCTGCAGCCTCTCTAAAGCTTCCACATCTTTCTCAAATGAGGTGACCAGAACTGAAAACAATATTACAAGTGTGGTCTAACCAGGACTCTACAGGAATGCAGCATAACCTCACAGCTCTTAAACTCAGTCCCTCTGCTAATGAAAGCTAACACACCATATGCCGCCTTAACATCCCTATCAACTTGGGTGGCAACTTTGAACAATCTATGGCCATGGACCTCGAGATCCCCGTTCCTCCACACTGTCAAGAATCCTGCCTTTAACCCTGGATGCTGCATTCAAATTTGACCTTCCAGAGTGAATGACTTCACACTTTTCCAGGCAGTGCTCGATCTGCCACTTCTCAGCCCAGTTCTGCATCCTGTCAATGTCCCGTTGCAACCTAAACAGCCCTCCACACTATCCACAACTCCACCAACCTTCATTTCATTGGCAAACTGACTAGCCCACCCTTGCACTTCCTCATCCAAGTCATTTATACAAAACTCACAAAGAGCAGCGGTTCCAGAACATCCCTGTGGAACACCACTGGTCACCAAGCTCCAGGCTGAATATTTTTCACCCCCATCAATAGGGCAGCCAATTCTGTATCCCGACAGACTGGTTTCCCTGTATCCCATGCCTCCTTACTTTCTGAATGAGCCTGCCATGGGGAACCTTCTCAAACACCTTGCTAAAATCCATGTACACCACATTAACTGCTCTACCTTCATCAATGTGTTTTGTCACATCCTCAAAGAATTCAAGAAGGTTTGTGAGGCATGACCTGCCCCTGACAAAGCCATGCTGACTATCTCTAATCAAACTATTATTTCTCAAGTAATCATAAATCCTGTCTCAGAATCCTCTCCAATGTTTTGCTCGCCACTGACATAAAACTGACTGGTCTGTAATTCCCAGGAATTGTTGCATCGTTGCAGTAAGGCACGCTTTGTGATTCATGCACAAGCTTTCCCCCAAATCCCTTTTGTTTTGTAGTTTCTCTACATTTAAATAATATTCTGTTCTTCTGTCCTCCCTTCCAAAATGAAAGACTTCACATTTTCCCACCTTATACTCCACTTGCCAACATTTTGCCCACTTCACCCACCAGTATCTCTTTGTAACCTGTATCTCTGCCATAGCTTAGCTTGCCTTTCCACCTAATGGTGTTGTGTTGTCTGCAAGTACCCAGCTCCACATTGCGGATACCCTCCATCATGATGTGTGGCACTCCCGTTAATGCTGAATGGGACAGATTTCACACTGAGCAGCCGTCAGGCATTGTGGGCAGCAGAATTGTGTTCGCACAATGTGTCGCCTCATTACCCAGATATCGACAGTGGATTCACGGTCATTGTTGGATGGCTGTTTCCAGACCTTTTTAAAAAAAAAACATTGAATTCAAATTCCACCATCTACCAAGATGGGATTTAAACCTGGTCCCCAGAACATCAGCTGAGTTTGTGAATTAGTAGTCCAGCAATTATACCGCTAGGCCATTGCCTCCCTCAATGGTGTTGGGATAGTTAAGTCCCTAAGAATATGGAGACTCCACAGAGATCCCAGTCCTCCACAACGGGACAACCCAGGACTTCAGTGTAAAGGACAAGGCTGAAGTGTTCCGTTTCATTCTTCATTCACCTTCAGCCAGAAGTGCTGAGTGGATGATCCACCTCGAGAGGACCCCAGCATCCCAGCCGATACACTCCATGCAATATGACTTAAATAGCTAGAGGCACTGGGTATTGCAAAGGCTGCACACCCTAACTACCTTCCAGCAATACTACTGAAGACTTGTGCTTCAGTGCGAGCTCTATCCCATGCCCTGTTGTTCCACAACAACTACATCACTGGCATCTACCTGGCAATGTGGAAACGTGACAAACAAACAAAAAGCAGGGCAAATTCAACCTGTTAAATAACTGCCCAGTTCAGCTGTTGGTGATACAATTTGCCTGAGTGAGCGTGGCTTCAACTGCATCCAAGCTTTACACCCAGCCAAGATGAAGTGTGGCCCATTTAATTGGCACCCCATTCACCACCTCCGTGTAGTCTCCCTCCATCACTGACGGCCAGCGGCAGCAGTGTGTACCGCCTGCATGCACTGCCTCAACTCCTTCCAAATTCACAACCTCGACCATCTAGGAGGGCAGGGACAGAACGTGCATGGGGGCACCCTGGCCTGTAAGTTCCCCTCCAATCCATGCCCCACTCTAACTTGGAATTACATTGCTGTCCCTGCATTGTCACTGGGTGGGAATCCTGGATTTCCTGGGGCTTGGAGTGTGGATTTATGTGGGTTGCTCTGGCCTGGATGGTATGGAGCACTCATCCAGGAAGGTAGGAGGTAATCCTCCTTGTTGAACAGCTGGTATCACCCCACAGATAGCAGAGTGGTTGCTGCAGTGTTGGTGCTCTAAACAACTGGGCAGCATTGTCACCGGTTAGGACTCTGAAATAGGGAAGGGATCACCAGCTTTCTAAAGCTCCCTCTTTGTAAGAAGCTGCTTAACATCTTCTAGTTTTAACCAAGCGTTTGATACCTGTCCTCATAGTTCTGCGTGTGATTTGGCATCAAATATTGTTTGATATTTCTGCGGAATATTTGGAATATCTTGTTGATATTACAGTGCTGTGTAAATGCAAGATGCTGACACTGCCCCACGCACTCATCCTTTTGTGTTTTTGTCTCTCTCCTCCCCCTCTGTCTCTCTTTCTCTCGTTTCAGTCAACGTTGGTGGCTACATCCAGGCAGTCCTCGACAGGAACCTGGCTGAGAACATCTCCCGCGTCCTCTATCCCAATGACAACGTGAGTTCCCCGTTGCTCAGCGGGTTACTGGGAAACGTGGGGCGAGCCCACTCCAGGCTCCAGGAGTCAGAGTGTGTCGCTGTGACTCGCAGTGGGTTGCCAGCCTCTCACGCAGTGGCCCCTAATGGCAGCAAGCTGCCAGTGTGCTTGGGGGGGGGATGTCTTACTGGGATTCCGGGAGAGCGGAGGGAGTGATTCCTAGCGTTGACCTCGTCCCCCCACAACCCCGGGCTGCCTACTCGGCCAGTTGTTCTTCCTACCAGCTGCATGTCACTCAACGTTCGGTTGTGTGCTGCGTGCGGCTTTATGTTTCACAACAATGTGTACCATGTAGCACTGCTAAGGATATCCTCCATCTCCTTATCTGGTGTCCTGACCGAAGCCTCTGGGTTAACAGGAAGCTGGTGTTGTGTTATTGTCCCAAACAGCTGCCTACTGTGACAGGCGGAGCGCACTGATAGTTTTGTCCCACTGTTCCTGAAATACTATAAATTTGTTGATTCATTGACCAAAATGCTTTCTCGGTTCGTTATCCGGAATAAAACGCAAATCCACAAGGTTCCTTAAATAAACTCAACAATAATCCATTTTTATTATCAACAAACCTTGTCAGTGAATCAAATGGCAAACACTGGTTAACACTGGGTCTCCAAAATTATGTGACTACTTTGCCTTAATCCCTGAGAATTGGTCACTGTTCACTATTTCAGATTTTGCCAGGCATTCACAAATGCTTGTATTGGAAGTGCTGTCAGGGTTTTGCAAGGGTTTTTGCTGGGAATAGGTTTTCAGGAAAGAGATTTGTGCTCCAGGGGTGCCTCCTTCCCTCTGCGATCCATTCTACAGACCCAGGAGTCAAAGTCGAGGGAGGCGGTTGCTCAGCAACCATGAGCATGGTGGCCCATAGTCCTCTCAAAGCCAAGTATTTCTTCAGGATCAGTAATTAAGACAATAAGCACCATCTCCCATCTCTTTGAAAGTTTTGCTTAGCTGGATGTGGGTTTGCTCACTGAGCTGGAAGGTTCGTTTTCAGATGTTTCGCCACCATGCTAGGTTACATCTTCAGTGAGCCTCCAGACAAAGCACTGCTGATGATTCCTGCTTTCTAATTGTATATTTGGGTTTCTTTGGGTTGGTGATGTCATTTCCTGTTCTTTTTCTCAAGGGGTGGTAAATGGGATCCAAGTCGATGTGTTTGTTGATAGAGTTCCGGTTGGAATGCCATGCTTCTAGGAACTCTCGTGTGTGTCTCTATTTGGCTTGTCCTAGGATGGATGTGTTGTCCCAGTCGAAGTGGTGTCCTTCCTCATCCGTATATGAGGACACTAGTGAGAGAGGGTCATGTGGTTTTGTGGCGAGTTGATGGCAAGAACAGGAAATGACATCACCAACCCAAATATATAAACAGAAAGCAGGGATCATCAGCAGTGCTTTGTCTGGAGGCCCACTAAAGATGTAACTTAGTATGGTGCCGAAACGTCTGAAAACGAACCTTCCAACTCAGTGAGCAAACCCACATCCAGAACCTCAACCTGAGCTACAAAACTTCTCAAAAAAAAAGCTTTGCTTAGCTGTTTTCTTTCACTTGACATTTGGTAATAACAGCAAGTGACGTCATTTCCAAGCAACTGCTTGGTTAATACTTATTTTTTAAAGCCAGAAAATGGCCAGATAGTTAAATCTTCCAGATTTTCCGGGTAATACTTTCATACAAATGGGAATTCCCAACTCTGGAAACTGCTGCCACTCTCCAGACCACCTCCTCCCCCCCCCCGCCCCCAAAACTGCTTTTCACTCTCTTGAACTGATCATCTGCCTCTTTTTCTTCAAGCACTGATGCCTTCGCCTCTCTCACTGACTCTTCACCTTCCTGTGTCATTCCCCTTTTGTTGGTTGACCCTTCTCTCGCTCCCTGTCAAGGTAACTCCGTCCTTGATAAGCTGTCACTCACGCGGACTCTTTGACTCAGCCATGCTTGCTTCCTGTGCAGCTGAGTTCTATTTGTCCCCTCCCCCCCCCCCCCCCCCCCCCCTCCATCTTCCTCTAGCCTGCTGTCACCCTGTACCTTCAGCTTCACCATCCTGACCTGTGCTCACCTCCCCATTGCTTCATGCTTCCAGTGTAGGAGGCCACCCTTCAGTTCTGTTGTCAGTGCTAGCTTTTTGCAAAAGCAGCCCCAGGTAGTACCACTCCTATGCCTTTTCTGTGATTAGATTAGAGTAGATTCCCTACAGTATGGAAACAGGCCCAACAAGTCCACACTGACTCTCTGAACAGTAACCCACCCAGACCCATTCCCCTACATTTACCCCAGACTAATGCACCTAACGCTATAGGCAATTTCCCACGGCCAATCCACCCTAACCTGCACATATTTCGATTGTGGGAAGAAACCGGAGCACCCGGAGAAAACCCCACACAGATATGGGGAGAACATGCAACCTCCACACAGACAGTTGACTGAGGTGGGAATTGAACCCGGGTCCCTAGCGCTGTGAGGCAGCAGTGCTAACCACTGAGCCACCGTGCCACCCTAACTTTCTCTGGTTTCTCTTCAGAAAGTGATCAGAATTTGTTTTGGACACCTGGATTGAACCTGCCTCTGCCATGTTGTTGGGCAGTGTATTCCAGACCCTAACTACCCACGTTTCAAAAAGAAACCTTTCTCCCCGTATCGTCCTTGTTTCATTTGTCGTTGACCTTCAGTGCGTCTCCTCTAGGCACCACCAAAAGAAAACTCGATCAAATCTCCCTTCGACCTTCTCCAACTAAACAGCCCCAGCTTCTCCAATCCATCCCCACCCTGAAGCCCTATCATCCCTGGAGGCGTTCTTGTAAATGTTTTTTCCAACTCCTTCTCAGACGTAAGGGATCCTGAGCTTTATGCATGGAGGCATAACCTGCTCTCTCTCTGTCTCTGTCTCTCTGTGTCTCTGTCTCTCTGTGTCTCTCTCTCTCTCTCTGTGTCTCTCTCTCTCTCTCTGTGTCTCTCTCTATCTCTGTCTCTGTCTCTCTCTCTCTCTCTCTCTCTCTGTGTCACGCTCTGTGTCTCTCTCTTCCTCACTCCATCTCTCCACAGTTCTTCGAGGGGAAAGAGCTGCGTCTGAAACAGGAGTACTTTGTGGTCGCTGCCACCCTGCAGGATGTCATCCGCCGCTTCAAGTCCTCCAAGTTCGGCAGCCGCGATGCTGTCCGAACCACCTTTGATGCGTTCCCCGACAAGGTAACCGTTTGGCGGGAGGGGCGGTGGAGCGGGAATCCCTGATGTTCAGGCTCTCCAACCCGAACACTTGCTGGCATCCCCAGCAGTGAGTGAAGCCCAGTCTCGATTGCTCCCACACGAGCATTAGAGTGGGGGTGGGGGGGATGGGGTGGGGTGAAGTGATGGAGGGGTTGCCGAGCTGACTATCCCAGGGCCAGCCGCCCGTGCCCAGCGTGTTGAAAGATGTGCTGAAATGTTGGAGCTGTCCTTGGACAGAGCTGCTTCATTCCAGTGTGTCTCGGGGCGATTGTTATGTGTCACGTGGTGAACATGGTGACCTGATCAGTAGCTGTTGAGTGAGCATCAGATTTCCACTGGGCACTGGTCTCATGAGGCTTCCTACCTTTTAACAAACCCTCATCCTCAGCTGCTGTTCTTGTTCTCCGTTCTGTGACAGGGGATGTCTGTGTGTGTCAGTGACAACTCCAGTAGGTGTCGTTCCTTGAACTGAGACTTGCTGGTCCATTTCTCAGCGCCCTTAAGAGCCCATTGCTTTAGGCCTGGAGTCTCGTGTAGGCCAGACCAGTTAAGGATGGCAGATCTCCTGCCCTAAAGGACATCGGTGATCCAGATGGGCCTTTTGTGACAATTGTTGTTGGTTGTCCCGGTCTCCGTTATTGAGATGAGCTGTCAATTCCAGCTTTTTATTCCCTCGCAGTCCTGATCCATCGTTTGACCTGTGTCATTAATTGGACCTTTCTGTTCGGTGGGTGTGAGCTGGCATTGCTGGGCAAGGTGCAGTGGCTCTTCCTGAACCTTCAACCCCCTCCCCAGCTGGTTTGACCTTGCAGATGCCTCCACCCTGGTCTCTCTTGCACGTCTTACGCCCCCCCCCCCCGACCACACAGTATATCAGGGTTGGTGGGCTCTGCTGTGGAATGTAAATCTTATGGCGCTGATTACTTTTTGTGTGTCAGTGCCAGCTTTCATGGCAACTAACGCCAGGATATGGCGTTCCCAGTCTTGGACTGGGGTGGACAAAGTCAGAAGTCACCGGTCGCAGTCCAACAGGTTTATGTGAAATCACAAGCTTTCGGAGCACTGCTCTTCTGTCAGGTGATGGAGCAGAACCCCGAAAGCTTGTGATTTCAAATAACCTGGTGTCGTGTGACTGCTGACTAAGATGGCTAGAGGTGCTTCACAATGAAGCACGTTTATGCAGACTGTGTGTTGTTTAAATCCGAGATTATCCGAGAGTCCCTGCAACATGGAAACAGGCCATTTGGCCCGTTGAGTCCACACCAACTCTCCGGAGAGTGTCTCATGCAGACGCACTTCCTTCCCTTTGTTCCCTGTAATCCTACATTTCCCATGGCTAACCTACCTAGCATTCACATCACTATGGGGCAATTGAACATGGTCAATCCACCCTAACCTGCACATCTTTGCCTGTGACAGGAGGCTGGAGGGACACTGGGAGAATGTACAAGCTCCACACAGTCTCCTGAGGCTGGAATTGAACGTGGGGGCCCTGGCGCCATGAGGCAGCACTGCTAACCACTGTGCAGCCCATGCCGTGATGTGGAAACCCGATAGCTAACGTCAGTGAGGGGCTGGCCTCCCCCACCTGCACAGTACTGGGATCTTTCTTTTCCATCCACCCAAGAGGGCAGACAGGGCCTCTGGTTAAACATTGGGGCACCCCCTGAAAGTGCAGCTGCTCCCCCTTTGACCCTGTTGCTGGGGCATTTCAGCCTGGCTGACAGGGCTAAAGCTCCTTGCACTGGTGCACTCCCCTTCGGACTTCACTGTCAAAGTACGCTGCTTATTTCTGCCTTTCTGTTTCTCCAGGTCGCCATTCAGCTGAACGACACCCATCCTGCCCTGGCCATCCCAGAACTCATGAGGGTGCTGGTGGACATTGAGCACCTGAGCTGGGAGAAGGTACAGAGCCCAGTTAGCAACCTCGAAAGCAGTTGGGGTGGTGGGGGGTGGGGGGGGCAAAGTGGGATGGGTGGGGGGGTGGTGTATCTCTTGCCTCGAGAATCCTTAAAGCATTCCAGATTCACTGAATTGCCTAGTGGGTCCCTGGTTCCCTTGGTGAATGTAGCTAGCAATTACGCGCATAGCAAGATCCCAGCAGCAGTATATGCGTGAATGAGTGATTTCGTTGTTTTTTTGTGAGATTGAAGCTAAAGGCCTGTTGACGCAGATGTTCTCTCTTGCTCTCTCGTTCTCGCGCTTGACACATGGATGTCCTCCTTCGCTTCCCATGGTTTTGCATTCATTCTAGACTCTGAGTAGGCGCGTACGAAACAGCAGCAGGAATGGGACAAGCAGCTTCACATTCTCTGCCCCCTGACCTCCCAGCATCGTTTGATAAGGTCATGCTTCATCCAATTGTGCCCTGCGATTCCATGGGGGGGAGGTGGGGGGTGGTGGATATCAGGGTGGGCTCTTACAGCCACCTGATTGTGCTCAGCACCTTGGAGACCAGCTTTCGACTCCAGATTTGCCACTCAAGTTTGAACCCGTACCCACCCCAGACCCCTGAATTGCCGGTGCCGGGGACATTACCGTTCCACCACCATCCCTGGGTGTGCCTGAGCAGACAGGGACTTGTACAAAAGGGTCAGCTTTGGCAGAACAGGAAGCTCATCTGCCAAGCACGCTTAGTGCCATGATACCAGGAGGCTGTCCAGCCCCTTGGACAGGCTCCACCATTCACTGAATTCTTGGCTTATTCTATCACCTGACCCCACATCCCATAATACCTTCAAAACCACAATAAATCCCAGTGACGCCCCTATTGACCAGGCCCACAAATGAATTTCAAAAAAAGTAGGACATTCAGCCTGTATCTGCTGAATCCAGTAATCTTCAACACCCACCTTTTCCCCATAACCCTCGATTCCCTGACTAATTTAAAAATCTCAGGCTTGAACATGCTTAACAACCCAGCCCCGACATCCCACTTTGGTAAAGGATTCCATAGACTCACTATCCTCCTGAGTGAAGTCCCAACTACGCAATGCCTCACTCAGAGATCAATTTGTTTAACACAAATCCCTCCATCAGGTCAGTAGTTATCAAGTTTTCAACCTTGCGGTGATAATATTAAGAGCGTAGAAGGGTTACCAAAGGTAAGAGAGAGGCTTTTAAAAGGTGTCATTTGAAGAATTTAGAGTAAGGTCTTTGGTGATGAAGAGGTGATTCTCAGAATAATTACAGGGCAGAAGGAGGTGCTGCTGCCAATGGGTTGATGCTTTTCTCCAAATGAGCATCCCACCCAGTTTTCTCCAACCTTCTCCCCCCGTAACCCCGAACATTGATCCATTTTTGACGATTGGTCCATTTCGGGTAACTGTTTCACTTCCTTTTGAATCCCTCTGTTGAACCTGCCTCCTCCACACCCTGAGGTAGCAGCTGTGTGCTGAAAGTGTTGGACTGCAGTGCCCATCTTAAGTCTTCTTTGTACAACTTCGTACAGACCCCATCCATGACTTGTATCTCCAGGAACTGAGACTGGCAGAAGCAGATACACTGACCCCTGTGCAATCTTCTTTAATCCATCCGATCAGGATAATCACAAATATCCCGTAGCCTTGATCAGTAAGATGCGGTCGCCAGGTATTTACTGGTATCATCACCCCATTCTGTCAATGGGCTGAGATAAGAACTAGGGGCCATAAATATAAGATGTATTCACTGTGCATAGTCTCTGTTAGCAGGATTCATGGTTAATTCTTAACTGGATTTATTCTCTTTGTCTCTGTCCCCTTTCTCCTGTTCCACTTTCTCCCTTGGCCTTGATCCATCACGTTCTTGCCCCCCCTTCTCTCTCACTTCTTCCTCTCTCGTGTTTCTCTTACCCTGTCTGTCACTTGCGTCATGTTTGGTGGCTCATCCTCTCCCATCCCTTCTGTCTTCCCTCATGCTCCCCCTCTCTCCTTGCGCTGGCTCTCCCCGCTTCAGGCCTGGGATGTCACGATCCGTACCTGTGCCTACACTAACCACACGGTGCTGCCCGAAGCTCTGGAGCGCTGGCCCGTCCAGCTCTTCGAGTCACTGCTGCCGCGGCATCTCAGTATCATCTACGAGATCAACAGGAGGCACCTGGAGGTAAGCTTGACCCTTTCTATCTGGGCAAAGTGGGGGAAAGAGTCAACTTGTACAGTTTGCTAAGAAGAAAAAAAGTGTTACCTCATCGCTGAGAGCATTCTGAAGTGCAGTGGTTGTCCAAATAAAATGAATTGTAGAAGTTAATTTGCAGGTACAGCAGATAATTAGGAAAGCTGGTAGAATCTTCTCATGAATGAGAAAGAATTAAAAGCTAAAAGTAGGGAGGTTATGCTTCAGTTACACAGGGCAGTGCTCAGGCCATATCTGGAGTACTGTGTAAGCATTGATCTCTGACTAAAGGAAGGATCTAAGTGTCTTCGAAACAGTCAAACAAAGGTTTGCTCGATGAATTCTTAGTGATATGAGGAAACGTTGGACAGATTGGGTCTGCTGGATTGATGGAAAGGTCTAAGATCCTGAGAGGACTTGACCAAGTGAACGTGGAGAGGATGTTTCCTTCAGTGGGAGAACGCCAAACTAAGCGTCACTGCTTCCAAACAAGTGGTCACCCATTGTCAGATCGCGATGAGGGGAATTCCTTCTCTGAGGGTCACCAGACTTCAAAGCTCGCTCTGCCGAAAGGGGGTGGGGGCAGAGTCTTTAGAATAATTTTAAATCGAAGAGGCTAGCCCCTTGATAAACAAAGGGAGAAGAGCTGGTCGTGGGGTTTGGTGTAATCAGATCTGACCTGACTTTACTGTAAGGCAGACCGTGTGGCTAACTCCTGCTCCTGATTTGTAGCAGCAAGTCAGAGGGCCCAGCACGGTCTGCTCATCCCTGAGGAAGGGCTTTTGCCCGAAACGTCGATTCTCCTGCTCCTCGGATGCTGCCTGACCTGCTGTTCTTTTCCAGCACCACTCTAATGTTGACTCTAATCTCCAGCATCTGCAGTACCCTATTCCGCCTAGGGCCTGGTCCTGTGTTTGTAATCCACGTTCTCCGAGTCCATTTGGAATGGTATCAGAGGAACCAGACGAGGCCATTCAACACCTCGAACCTGTTCCAAACGAGACTGATCTGTACCCGGTTGATTCTCAACCCAGAGTCTGTGACCCATTCAGAAGGGGTTGGGGAATGTGTTGTTTGGCCTGGCAATGTTGGATTTCAGGCGAGGGGGTTGGGGGGGGACGGGGGGGGGGGGGGGGGGGGTGCTATGGTTTCTGATTACATGACCCCCTATTGAATCTTCCCTCCCCTCTTGCACAGACGTTTGGACAATTATGTGAACAGGAAAGGTTGGAGGTCTAAAAGCGGGCAAGGAAGCTTCGGGAGGTTTGGGGAAACGTGGTTGGCGCGGGCAGTTTGCACCGAAGGGGGTCTGTCTCTGTGCCGTACGACTCTGTGACTCTGTGCCTGTACAGAACGTTGCTCGGAAGTTCCCGGGAGACAATGACCGACTGCGCCGCATGTCACTGATTGAGGAGGGAACGACCAAGAGGATCAACATGGCTCACCTGTGCATCGTCGGTGCTCATGCTGTGAACGGAGTTGCCCGCATTCACTCCGAGATCCTGAAAAAGACCATGTAAGTTCCCCCCGAGCAGTGGCCCGGGTGCCTCAGGCAAACCATGTCATTGAGAGAGAGAGGCTGTGTGATCTCCAAGTGCCCTGTGTCTGTCCATCTCCCGATGCAAAATGGCTGAGCGTTGGCCGAGCTTTGTGGAGGGGAGTCCGGAGCTCCTCTGTGGATGGTAGTGAGTTGCATTCTCGAACTGCCTGTTTGGTGTGCGATGGGTAGACCCACAACGCTGTCCGGGAGAGAGTTCTAGGCCTTTAAGGGCAGCAGATACAAGTTCTGTGTTGTAATACTCGAAGGGCAGTTGAATAAATACTTGAAGGGAGTTACAGGTTTCCAGGGATGTTGGCTCAGTTGCGCCGTTAACTGCGACAAACTTGATTTGCTCTTCAAAAGAGCTGGGGTCGAGTTGGTGGGCTGAATGACCTTCTGTGGTGCTATACCATGGGGCAAAAAGAGGCCAGTTTAGAGGCGGTGGCTGCAGATAGAGTATAGAACAGCATGGCGCGGGAACGGGCCCTTTCACCCACGATGTTGTGTTGAGCATGACGCCTAATCCCTTCCACCTGCCCCCATGGTCCACGTCCCTCCATTCCTTGCATATTCCAGCCCCTTTACACACCCCTATTATATCTGCTGGCACTACCACTCGACAACGCACTCCACACACCTACCCTTCTCTGTGTAAAAGGCCCACCCCTCACACCTCCTTTTGAACTTTGCCTCTCTCCCCTCAAATGCATGCCCCCCTGGTGTTAGACATTTTAACTCTGGGGAAGATGATTCTGACCATCACCCCTATCTATGTATCCCATAATTGTCTAGACGTCCGTCAAGTCTCCCCTCAGCCACCACTGTTACAGAAAGAAGCAACCCAAGTTTTCATAGCCCCTCTTTATCAAAGAGTGTCGCAGTCATACCACTGGTCCCACAATCTGCAAGCTCAGGCTGCTGATCCCATCGATGGCTGAAATCGGAGTTGAATAAGAAGGTAGACTAACGGTGAATCTGTAATCGTTGGAAAATCTGGTTCACAAACTATCCTTACCTGGTCTGGCCAATGTACCACAGCAATGCGGTAGACCCTAAATCAGGGATTGGCAACATAGAGTCATAGAGATGTCCAGCACGGAAAAAGACCCTTCGGTCCAACCCGTCCATGCCGACCAGATATCCCAACCCAATCTAGTCCCACCTGCCAGCACCCAGCCCATATCCCCCCAAACCCTTCCTATTCCTGTCCCCATCCAGATGCCTTTTAAATGTTGTCATTGTACCGACCTCCACCACTTCCTCTGGCAGCTCATTCCACACACGTACCACCCTCTGGGTGAAAAAGTTACCCCTTTGGTCTCTTTTATATCTTTCCCCTCTCACCCTAAACCTATGCCCCTCTAGTTCTGGACTCCCCCACCCCAGGGAAAAGACCTTGTCTATTTACCCTATCCGTGCCCCTCATGATTTTATAAACCTCTATAAGGTCACCCCCTCAGCCTCCGACACTCCAGGGAAAACAGCCCCAGCCTGTTCAGCCTCTCCCTGTAAGCATCTGTGAACAATTTTTAAAAAAAAGTTACCCATTGGCAGTGGAGGAGCAGCTGATATATTTCTGAGTCGGAATGGTGAACGGCTTGGGGAGGGGGATCCTGCAGGGAATCAGGTGTTCCCATCTAACTGCTGCTCCAAGAGAGGAAGAGGTTGGGGGTTTAGAAAGATTTTGAGGAGCCTTGGTGAGCGGCTGCAGTGCATTTTTTAGGAGGGGGGGGGTCCTTGCTGCTGTTACTGATGCTGGACAGTCCTGGGTCTCGCTTGACCTCGTTTGTCAAAGCCTTGCGTGGAGAACTTCGACGGAGAGCCCCTCCCTCCCTCCGACCCGTCGCCTGACGCAGCGATGACAGCGTCGGTCTCCGTCTTTTAAAGCCGTGACTTGTTCTTCCTTGCAGCTTCAAAGACTTTTACGAGATCGAGCCCGAGAAGTTTCAGAACAAGACGAATGGGATAACCCCACGCCGCTGGCTGGTGCTTTGCAACCCCGGCCTGGCCGACATCATTGCTGAGGTAACGACGTGCGCGGGCTACTGTCTGAGGCAGGAGCAAGTCACGCCAGGGGCTGGCAGGCGTGAGGGTTTGAGTCTCCCCTGCCTGGCAGATAGCCAGGCCTTTCTGGTCAAATGCTGTAGCTGCCTCTTGGACAATGGTGTCACCTCACCCAGTGTATCAATCCAGTCGTGGCCCCAGTCGATGCTGTGGCTTGTTTGTAGGCAGCCAGGGGTCACTATCATCCTGTTGGTGTTGATGTGCACACATTACAAAATCCAGACTCTTGCCATCGTGGAATCCCTATGGTGTGGAAGCAGGCCACTCGGCCCACTGAACCCCCGTCAACCCTCTGAAGAGTGTCCCACCACCTCTGTCCTTGTAACCCAGCATTTCCCATGACCAATCCACATGGCCCATATGCCTTTGGACACTGGGCAACTTAACACGGCCAGGTAAAAACAATGACTGCAGATGCTGAAAACCAAATACTGGGTTAGTGGTGCTGGAAGAGCACAGCAGTTCAGGCAGCATCCAACGAGCAGCGAAATCGACGTTTCGGGCAAAAGCCCTTTTAGGGTTAGGGTTAGGGTTAGGGCTTTTGCCCGAAACGTCGATTTCGCTGCTCTTTGGATGCTGCCTGAACTGCTGTGCTCTTCTAGCACCACTAATCCAGTATAACTTAGCACGGCCAACCCACCTCACCTGTACATCTTTGGACTGTGGGAGGAAACCGGAGCACCCGGAGGAAACCCACACAGACACGGGGAGAACGTGCAAACCCCACACAGACAGTTGCCTGAGGCGGGAATTGAACCCGGGTCTCTGGTGCTGTAAGGCAGCAGTGCTCAGCACCCCGGAAGTGCAGTAATCCCAACTACTCCTGTGTTCCCAGTTTGTTGACACCGAGCGATGTCTCCTAAGACAGGCTAACTGGAAGCTATGTTTCTCTCTCCTTCACCCCCCTTTAACCCGCTGTCCGCTCTGCTCCTCCTGATCCTCACTCTCTTCCTTTCTCATCCCCTTCTCTCAGAAAATCGGTGAAGATTATATCTTCGACCTGGATCAGCTGAAGAAGCTGCTGTCGTTTGTCAACGATGAAGGGTTTATTCGAGCTGTGGCTAAAGTGAAACAGGTGATCACCTCTTTCTTCCCCCTCTCTTTGGTTTGTCAAGGGGCAGGTTCTGAGCTCAAACTGAATCCCAGTGACTCACTAAAACCCTGGCTGTGTGTCAGTGGAGGATTGTGGGTGATGAGCATGGAACTGTGCACCTAAAATTCCAAACACAAAGATTTGGACCTGCCAGCTGTTGGGAAATCAAGTGCAGTTTGGGAACCGTGTCAGGGTAAAGGGCAGCGCAGAGGGTGGCAGAAAGGAGGGTTCCCCTGGGTGGAGTTGCATGGCAGGGGGTACGGCGCAGTGACGGACAGCCCTCACCTGGGTGAGGGAGGTTTGTGTTATGCAGCACAACGCCAGGTTTCCCAGCAGGGTCAAGCTGCAAGCAGCAGCTGGCTTGAGGAAACGCCCATTGCTTTCACCTCTGTCGCCTGTCGTGACCCAGCGCTGCGCAGCCAACAAAGCACTTTCTCAAAGTGCGCCGTGCTGTGAGGAAAGGTGGCAGTTGGGTTTGTGCACAGCAAGATCCCCACGCGTAGTCACATGGTCTCCAGTTGATGCTACTGGAAGGATTAATATTGACCCAAGAGACTGGAGGGAACCACTCCTGCTCTTCCACCATGGGTTCTTCTGTGGTTATTAAATCCACCTAACGGGGCAAAGGGGACCTTTAGGTTTGAAGATGGCACTTCCGACAGCTTGATGCTGACCCTTGGGCAGTGCGGCGCTCACTTAGCACCGACCCTCGGGCGCTGCAGCGTTCGCTTAGCGCTGACCCTCGGGCGCTGCGGCGCTCACTTAGCACCGACCCTCGGACGCTGCAGTGTTCGCTTGGCGCTGACCCTTGGGCGCTGCGGCACTCGCTTGGCGCTGACCCTTGGGCAGTGTGGCGCTCACTTAGCACCGACCCTCGGGCGCTACAGCGTTCGCTTGGCGCTGACCCTCGGGCGCTGCGGCACTCACTTAACACCGACTCTCGGGCGCTGCGGCACTCACTTAACACCGGCTCTCGGGCGCTACAGCGTTCGCTTGGCGCTGACCCTCGGGCGCTGCGGCACTCACTTAACACCGACTCTCGGGCGCTGCGGCACTCACTTAACACCGACTCTCAGGCGCTGCGGCGCTCGCTTGGTGCTGACCCTCTGGCGCTGCAGCATTTACTTGGTGCTGACCCTCGGGCGCTGCAGTGTTCGCTTGGCGCTGACCCTTGGGCGCTGCGGCAGTCGCTTGGCGCTGACCCTTGGGCAGTGTGGCGCTCACTTAGCACCGACCCTCGGGCGCTACAGTGTTCGCTTGGCGCTGACCCTCGGGCACTGCGGCGCTCGTTGGCGCTGACCCTTGGGCGCTGACCCTTGGGCGCTGCGGCGCTCGCTTGGTGCTGACCCTCGGGCGCTGCGGCGCTCGCTTGGTGCTGACCCTCGGGCGCTGTAGCATTTACTTGGAGCTGACCCTCGGGCGCTGCAGTGTTCGCTTGGCACTGACCCTCGGGTGTTGCGGCGCTGACCCTTGGGGCGCTGCGGTGCTTGCTTGGCGCTGACCCTTGGGGCGCTGCAGTGTTCGCTTGGCGCTGACCCTCGGGGCGCTGCAGTGTTCGCTTGGCACTGACCCTTGGGGCGCTGCAGTGTTCGCTTGGCACTGACCCTCGGGCGCTGCGGCGCTCGCTTGGCGCTGACCCTTGGGGCGCTGCAGTGTTCGCTTGGCGCTGACCCTCGGGCGCTGCGGCGCTCGCTTGGCGCTGACCCTCGGGCGCTGCGGCGCTCGCTTGGCGCTGACCCTTGGGGCACTGCAGTGTTCGCTTGGCGCTGACCCTCAGGTGTTGCGGCGCTCGCTTGGTGCTGACCCTCGGGCGCTGCGGCGCTCGCTTGGCGCTGACCCTTGGGGCGCTGCGGCGCTCGCTTGGCGCTGACCCTTGGGGCGCTGCAGTGTTCGCTTGGCGCTGACCCTTGGGGCGCTGCAGTGTTCGCTTGGCTCTGACCCTTGGGGCGCTGCAGTGTTCGCTTGGCACTGACCCTCTGGTGTTGCGGCGCTGACCCTTGGGGCGCTGCAGTGTTCGCTTGGCACTGACCCTCTGGTGTTGCGGCGCTGACCCTTGGGGCGCTGCAGTGTTCGCTTGGCACTGACCCTCTGGTGTTGCGGCGCTGACCCTTGGGGCGCTGCAGTGTTCGCTTGGCGCTGACCCTCGGGCGCTGCAGTGTTTGCTTGGCGCTGACCCTTGGGGCACTGCAGTGTTTGCTTGGCGCTGACCCTCGGCCACTGCGGCGCTCGCTTGGCGCTGACCCTTGGGGCGCTGCAGTATTCGCTTGGCACTGACCCTCTGGTGTTGCAGCGCTGACCCTTGGGGCGCTGCAGTGTTCGCTTGGCGCTGACCCTCGGGCGCTGCAGTGTTTGCTTGGCACTGACCCTCGGGCGCTGCAGTGTTCGCTTGGTGTGCTGACCCTCAGGCGCTGCAGTGTTTGCTTGGCACTGACCCTCGGGCGCTGCGGCGCTCGCTTGGCGCTGACCCTCGGGCGCTGCGGCGCTCGCTTGGCGCTGACCCTCGGGCGCTGCGGCGCTCGCTTGGCGCTGACCCTCGGGCGCTGCGGCGCTCGCTTGGTGCTGACCCTCGGGCGCTGTGGCGCTCGCTTGGTGCTGACCCTCGGGCGCTGCAGTGTTCGCTTGGTGCTGACCCTCGGGCGCTGCAGCATTTACTTGGAGCTGACCCTCGGGCGCTGCAGTGTTCGCTTGGCACTGACCCTCGGGTGTTGCGGCGCTGACTCTTGGGGCGCTGCGGTGCTTGCTTGGCGCTGACCCTTGGGCACTGCGGCGCTCGCTTGGCGCTGACCCTTGGGACGCTGCAGTGTTCGCTTGGCGCTGACCCTCGGGCGCTGCGGCGCTTGCTTGGCACTGACCCTTGGGGCACTGCGGTGCTCGCTTGGCGCTGACCCTCGGCCACTGCGGCGCTCGCTTGGCGCTGACCCTTGGGGCACTGCAGTGTTCGCTTGGCGCTGACCCTTGGCCACTGCGGCGCTCGCTTGGCGCTGACCCTTGGGGCGCTGCAGTGTTCGCTTGGCACTGACCCTCTGGTGTTGCGGCGCTGACCCTTGGGGCGCTGCAGTGTTTGCTTGGCACTGACCCTCGGGCGCTGCAGTGTTCGCTTGGTGTGCTGACCCTCGGGCGCTGCAGTGTTTGCTTGGCACTGACCCTCGGGCGCTGCAGTGTTTGCTTGGCACTGAGCCTCGGGCGCTGCAGTGTTTGCTTGGCACTGACCCTCGGGCGCTGCAGTGTTCGCTTGGTGTGCTGACCCTCGGGCACTGCGTTGCTCGCTTGGCGCTGACCCTCGGGCGCTGCGGTGCTTGCTTGGCGCTGACCCTCGGGCGCTGCGGCACTTGCTTGGCGCTGACCCTCGGGCGCTGCGGCGCTCGCTTGGTGCTGACCCTTGGGGCGCTGCAGTGTTCGCTTGGCACTGACCCTCTGGTGTTGCGGCGCTGACCCTTGGGGCGCTGCAGTGTTCGCTTGGCGCTGACCCTCGGGCGCTGCAGTGTTTGCTTGGCACTGACCCTCGGGCGCTGCAGTGTTCGCTTGGTGTGCTGACCCTCGGGCGCTGCAGTGTTTGCTTGGCACTGACCCTCGGGCGCTGCAGTGTTTGCATGGCACTGACCCTCAGGTGTTGCGGCGCTCGCTTGGCGCTGACCCTTGGGGCGCTGCAGTGTTCGCTTGGCGCTGACCCTCGGGCGCTGCGGCGCTCGCTTGGCGCTGACCCTCGGGCACTGCGGTGCTTGCTTGGCGCTGACCCTCGGGCGCTGCGGCGCTTGCTTGGCGCTGACCCTCGGGCGCTGCGGCGCTTGCTTGGCGCTGACCCTCGGGCGCTGCGGCGCTCGCTTGGTGCTGACCCTCAGGCGCTGCAGCATTTACTTGGAGCTGACCCTCGTGCGCTGCAGTGTTCGCTTGGCGATGACCCTTGGGGCGCTGCGGCGCTCGCTTGGTGCTGACCCTCGGGCGCTGCAGTGTTCGCTTGGCGTTGACCCTCGGGCGCTGCGGCGCTCGCTTGGTGCTGACCCTCGGGCGCTGCAGCATTTACTTGGAGCTGACCCTCGGGCGCTGCAGTGTTCGCTTGGCGATGACCCTTGGGGCGCTGCAGTGTTCGCTTGGTGCTGACCCTCGGGCGCTGCAGCGCTCGCTTGGTGCTGACCCTCGGGCGCTGCAGCATTTACTTGGAGCTGACCCTCGGGCGCTGCAGTGTTCGCTTGGCACTGACCCTCGGGTGTTGCGGCGCTGACTCTTGGGGCGCTGCGGTGCTTGCTTGGCGCTGACCCTCGGGCACTGTGGCGCTCGCTTGGCGCTGACCCTTGGGGCGCTGCAGTGTTCGCTTGGCGCTGACCCTCGGGCGCTGCAGTGTTTGCTTGGCACTGACCCTCGGGCGCTGCAGTGTTCGCTTGGCACTGACCCTCAGGTGTTGCGGCGCTCGCTTGGCGCTGACCCTTGGGGCGCTGCAGTGTTCGCTTGGCGCTGACCCTTGGGGCGCTGTAGTGTTCGCTTGGCACTGACCCTCGGGCGCTGTGGCGCTTGCTTGACGCTGTCCCTCGGGTGGTGCGGCGCTGACCACTCCCACCCCCCCAAACTGCAGTGTGCCGATTTGCATTGTGGAATCAAAATACTGGTATGGGATTTGAACTGACAGCATTCGGTTCAACTGAATCTTATGGCCGGCCATCTTTTCTTAAAAAAAAGTTTTGATTGCTGTAAAAAAAAATGCTACTTGATCAAATGTATTGAACATTCAATGGATCTTGTGGAAACAGATAATGCGGATTCAAGTACTGCAATGCTGCTGAAGCGAGGGCCATCTGTTTGAGACCGTCTGTAATAAACAGTCAGGAAATCCAGCGAGCAGGGAGAATGTGAAACCCGCTCCCACAAAAGGGTGAATCGGGGCCATGTGTTTAAGGCAGACTGGATGAATGCATGAGTGAGAAGGGAGCAAGTGATGGGCTGAGAAGACGAGGGAGGATAGGGTGTGTCAGTGAACGACTGGTACAATTGCTCGTCTGCGGTGCTGTGTTTGCAGGAGAATAAGCTGAAATTCTCGGTGTACCTGGAGAAGACGTACAAGGTGAAGATCAACCCCAACTCCATGTTTGACGTACAGGTCAAGCGTATCCACGAGTACAAAAGGCAACTGCTGAACTGCCTCCACATCATCACCTTCTACAACCGTGAGTCCTGACCGTGAGGCTGCGGCGTGGCGGGGGGGGGTGGTTAGGTCTGTGGCCTGGTTCCCTGGGGGAAAGGTGGGAGAGCCCTGCCTTTGAATGGGGGGAGCTTACGGTGCATAGGGTGTGTTTCTGGACCTTGGTGGCTTCTGAGCATGGGGGCTATTTTAGCTTTCGGAGAGGGGGTGGTTTTATTTCGTTCACCGGGACATGGGCATCGCTGGCTAGGCCAGTATTTATCGCCCATCCCTAATTGCTGTGGTTCTGGAGTCACGCGGAGTCTGGACCAGGAAAGGATGGCAGTTTCCTTCCCTAACAGGCATTAGTGAATCAGATGGGTTTTCCCAACAATCAACAATGGATTCATGGTCATCATTTGACTCTTAATCCAGATTTTTAAAATTGAAATCAAATTCCTCCATCTGCCGTGGTAGGATTTGAACTTGGGTACCCAGAATGTTACCTGAATCTCTGGACTAATAGTCTAATGATAAATACCACAGGCCATCGCCGAGTGAGTTATATTCCCATTACAGAGGAACCTTGATTATCCGAACGGCATGGGTGAGGGAATGTTTTGTCAGAAACTTGAATGTTCGGGTAATCGATTGCCGGATAACAGTTTGGTCAAGCATGGGGGACCTTGCAATCTTGCCGGATCATCGAATGCTGGATCACCGAGGTGCCTCTGTACGTCCATCTTGCTACCACCTCCAGCTCCATTCCAGTTTCCCACTCAGTCTCAGCCACCTTGCTGCACCGAGTTCAGTTGGTGGTATGTTCTCGTCTAGAAGAAGCTGTTTGGTTTTTGGTTGGGGTGGAGGGGGTGCGTGCATGGATCGTCCTAACGATTGAACGCCCCCGCCCCCGCCACTCCCAAACCAAAAGCTCCCTGAGGGGGCTAATGGAATGGATCCATCAGTGTGATTTGCTGAGGTGAGCCCTCACGGGGAGCACAATCACGTGGATGCTATCTCATGCAAGCTGAGTGTAGAAAGTTCTGGAAGCGCCCAAAGAGTGTGGCAGCATCGGCGGAGTGAGGGACTTTTAAGGGTTCAGGTCGACAGCCTCTGTCAGATCTAGAAAGTCTTTACAGTGCAAACCGGGTTTGAGCAGGTCAAGAGTGAAAGGCAG
>NC_092769.1:68510568-68513068 GCF_047496795.1 Chiloscyllium punctatum
TTCTCTCGTTCACTCTGTCAGTTTGCCCTTCTGTGTCCCTTGCCGCGCCCCCTCCCTCACCTCTTGCTCTCTCATTTGCTGTCTGTGTGCCCCTTGTCTTGCAGTGATCCCAGCCTCCGACCTCTCGGAGCAGATCTCCACCGCTGGGACTGAGGCCTCGGGAACTGGCAACATGAAGTTCATGCTGAACGGTGCCCTAACCATTGGCACCATGGACGGCGCCAACGTGGAGATGGCTGAGGAGGCCGGTCAGGAGAACTTCTTCATCTTTGGCATGCTGGTGGATGAGGTGGATGCCATGGACCGGCGAGGGTAAGGGAGCAGGCAGAGACGGGCACATGTGGGTTGGGTGGAGGCGGAGCAGAGGGATTGACGTGGAATCTGTGAGATGGCACAGCGAGAACGAATCTCCTGAGGGATCGGGGAGTTGGGTTGGTTAGGGGTGTCCCTCTCTCTGTTGAATGGAGGATATGGCCCTCAGAGCCTGATGTAAAAGCCCACGTTGCAGCGAGAGCCTGGTTTGGCAGGGAGTGAGAGGGGGCCATCGCTTGTTTGTACCTCACCTGGATCCCGGGAGTACACCCCTGCCTCCGAGGCTGTGGCAAGGGCTGGGCCCAGGGCTTCCTCTGAACGTGGTCGGCCTGGCTTTGCACATGAGCTAGTGATGGGACATGGGCAGCTCCCCATCGCCGTCCAGCTAGCCCTTATTCCAGTCGGAATTAGGGGCGGGAGCAGGCTATTCCGCCCCTCGGGAGCTGCGTCCATTAAAAGCGTGGCCAACTTGACACTTGATTTCTGCCTTTTAACCCACCCGCACCCACTAACATTAAACTCTTGTCTCCCTTGTGAGTCAAATCGACCCCTGCCTTTAAATATTCAAGGACTCTGCCTCCCCCACTCTATGGAAAATGGTTGCTTCCAAGAGAATTGTCCTTGCCTCCATTTGGAAGGCTTCTTACCTTATCATTGGCCTCCCCAGCCCCGTCCACTGTTCTAGTTTTTCCTGCGAGGGCAAACGTTCTCTCGGTATCCTCCCTGTCGTGTGCCCTGAAAAGATCACCTCTCATCCTTCTCGAATTCAACGGACCAGCCCAACCCTTAGCCAGAGAACAAGCCCCTTCATTCAAGGGAGTGGCTCCATCCCTGAACAATCCTGTGTCCATTCCTTGAGTGAGGAGGGCGACGTGATCGTTCAGATTGGCAGCCCCGGACCCCAACAGCAGAGCGCGTGTGTTGCCAGGAGGGCTTGTGGCTTGCGCCGGGATGTTGGTCAGCTGTCAGTCCGATGCCCACTGTGGTCCGGCTTCCAGCTGGCAGCCTGGGCAGCGACGTGCCAAGGCGGGGAGGGGGTGACGGGGCGGGTTGTGAAGGGGTCTCGGGTGTTACTTCTGCTCTGACCCTTGGCCCCCCCCTCGCTAAGCGACGTGCTCTGTTCTGGGTCTCTTGCAGCTACAACGCCCGGTCCTACTACGACCGTCTGCCGGAACTGAAGCTGGCCATTGACCAGATCAACAGTGGATTCTTCAGCCCCAAGGAGCCTGACCTCTTCAAGGGCATCGTTGACATGTTAATGCACCACGACAGGTAAGAGAACAACCCCCCCCTCCCCCCCCCCCCCCCCCCGTCCCGTCCCGGGTGGTCACACTACTGCCTGTGGTCTGGGTCCACCCCAAGTGGTGGGAAGGCTGCTGCTGCTCTGATAAGTGTAGGCTCAGCAAGGGAATGCTCAAACATCACCAACTGTCAGTGCGATTGCTCTCGGTAGGTAAAGGAATGCAGGAGTGGTCACTGGTAGAGGATCAACAGAGTGGGCGCATGTGCGTGTGGTGCTCACTCTTCTGAGGCACTTTATCATGGGATCAAACCCTATCTCCAGGCCCTTGATTGCTTAATGCCAACCCACTGTCGGAGGTTCGGTGCTGAGGGAGTGCCGCACTGTCGGAGGGTCAGTGCTGAGGGAGTGCCGCACTGTCGGAGGGTCAGTGCTGAGGGAGTGCCGCACTGTCGGAGGGTCAGTGCTGAGGGAGTGCCGCACTGTCGGAGGGTCAGTGCTGAGGGAGTGCCGCACTGTCGGAGGGTCAGTGCTGAGGGAGTGCCGCACTGTCGGAGGGTCAGAGCTGAGGGAGTGCCGCACTGTCAGAGGGTCAGTACTGAGGGAGTGCCGCACTGTCGGAGGGTCAGTGCTGAGGGAGTGCCGCACTGTCGGAGGGTCAGAGCTGAGGGAGTGCCGCACTGTCGGAGGGTCAGTGCTGAGGGAGTGCCGCACTGTCGGAGGGTCAGTGCTGAGGGAGTGCCGCACTGTCGGAGGGTCAGAACTGAGGGAGTGCCGCACTGTCAGAGGGTCAGTACTGAGGGAGTGCCGCACTGTCAGAGGGTCAGTGCTGAGGGAGTGCCGCACTGTCGGAGGGTCAGAGCTGAGGGAGTGCCGCACTGTCGGAGGGTCAGTACTGAGGGAGTGCCGCACTGTCGGAGGGTCAGTGCTGAGGGAGTGCCGCACTAT
>NC_092769.1:68515568-68565568 GCF_047496795.1 Chiloscyllium punctatum
TTGGATTGCTGGGACAGTGCCATTCGCACCCTCTTCTCCTTCCATATTCCATCCAGCTATTCATCACCCACTCCATGCCCCAGTGCTGAGGCAGGCTGTTCAGGATCACCATTCAGTGACAGGGGGTGATTCCTTTCAGGACAGACGTGGAAAAGCAAGAGGAACATTGATCAGGGTCGTTCCATAGAACCAATCCCCACCTTTAATCTTTCTGTCTCTGTCTCTCTTATCCATCATCTTCCTGTGTCTCTCTCTCTCTCTCTCCTTGCAGAATTCCAGGGAATGGACCAAGATGGTCATCAAAAACATCGCCACCTCCGGAAAATTCTCCAGCGACAGGACGATTGCCGAGTACGCCCGGCAGATCTGGGGCGTGGAGCCCAGCAAGCACAAGATCCCACCCCCCAACGAACCCCGGGAGTAGAGATCCCTCGGCACTCCTCTCTCGACCTCCCTCTCACCGTCCCTGCACGCTGTCTCCTCCCCCATGTTCCCTGCCCCCGAACGCTCCCCTCTGACCCGCCTGCGTGCTTGACCCTCCCGGAAGTCAACCTGCTGGCTCCCAGAATGTAGCTTCCTGCCCCTGACCACACCCTCCAAGCCCATGGCTCAGAGAGCTGCCCAACAGCTGTCACCGTCCTCCCCCCACCATCGATTGGAGGGGAGTGGGGAAGCTCTCCTTGCTCCCTGGAAGCTATTAGGCCTCACAATGGTGCACGCTCGGTTTTACTTGATGTGTTGCGTGCTTTGGCAGCAGGAGAATTCCAGGAATAATGTTTGCCTAACCAGGTGCTAATTTTGCTTGCCCACTTAGCCCTTAAGGGTTCCGAGTTGGCGCACTCAATACCACCTTCCCCCTCCCCCAATTGTTCCCTCTCTCTTCCCTCCTTTCCAGCACCAAATTGCAGGATAGTCTGGACTTGAGCACCTGCAGCGTAGCTGACAGGCAACAGCCTGATTTAAGTTGGCTCAGGCAAGGGTCCTCTTGGAGTTTTTGTTTTGCTTTCCCCCCCGCCCCCACCCGCTTTTCAATTGAAGAAACCAACTGCTTTCCCTCTGTGTAGAGGGAGTTGGTCGGCCTTCGAGCTGAGGCCTTGTGTGGGTGCAGTGTTGTCTCGTGGTTGAGCTGTTGTGTTTCTAGAATGTTCTCGACCACGTTGGGAGGTGGGTGTTTCAAAGCCTTTTTTTTCCCAAAGCTGAAGAAAGCAGATCTGTTTTTGAAAGGCACCGCATTGCAGTTTGTCATAGGATGGGGACGGCTTGCTCTCTGGATGCTTTCCTGATCCACGGCTTTAAAAAAAACAAAATGGCCGCTGTGACGCTCTCCCTAATCTTTGACGTTTTGGTCATGGTGTAGGAGCCAGCAGGTTTAAGTCTTCCCTCGCGTGTATTTAATGTGTGAATAACTAACTTATTTTTAAGTGTAAATATTTAAAGGAAACTACACAAAAAAAATGTATTTAATTGCTGAGTGTCAGTGCAATGCCTCCTCGATTTGGTCAACCTCTGCTCATCTCTACAAGAGGGTGAAGGGGATGTACTACCAGCTGAATTTGCCTGACCATGTGCACTTGAAGGCTGGAGAGAAAGATCCCCGACTGTTATTCCCCCCCCCCCCCCCCCCCTCCCAAAAGGAGATGACCATCACTCATGTTGGGGGTATCTGTGCAGTGGGGTCTGCGTGACCTCTTCCCTGTCCCAGTCCCTCGAGGATGACCATCACTCATGTTGGGGGGATCTGTGCAGTGGGGTCTGCGTGACCTCTTCCCTGTCCCAGTCCCTCGAGGATGACCATCACTCATGTTGGGGGGATCTGTGCAGTGGGGTCTGCGTGACCTCTTCCCTGTCCCAGTCCCTCGAGGATGAACATCACTCATGTTGGGGGTATCTGCGCAGTGGGGTCTGCGTGACCTCTTCCCTGTCCCAGTCCCTCGAGGATGACCATCACTCATGTTGGGGGGATCTGTGCAGTGGGGTCTGCGTGACCTCTTCCCTGTCCCAGTCCCTCGAGGATGACCATCACTCATGTTGGGGGGATCTGTGCAGTGGGGTCTGCGTGACCTCTTCCCTGTCCCAGTCCCTCGAGGATGAACATCACTCATGTTGGGGGTATCTGCGCAGTGGGGTCTGCGTGACCTCTTCCCTGTCCCAGTCCCTCGAGGATGACCATCACTCATGTTGGGGGGATCTGTGCAGTGGGGTCTGCGTGACCTCTTCCCTGTCCCAGTCCCTCGAGGATGACCATCACTCATGTTGGGGGGATCTGTGCAGTGGGGTCTGCGTGACCTCTTCCCTGTCCCAGTCCCTCGAGGATGACCATCACTCATGTTGGGGGGATCTGTGCAGTGGGGTCTGCGTGACCTCTTCCCTGTCCCAGTCCCTCGAGGATGACCATCACTCATGTTGGGGGGATCTGTGCAGTGGGGTCTGCGTGACCTCTTCCCTGTCCCAGTCCCTTATCCTCTGCCTTTGCTTTTTGAAGACACTAAACCCCACCCGAGTTAGACCAGTGCGTTTTTACGTCAAACGCTGTGGATATGTCCATCTGACCCTCCAGAGTGAAGAGAAATAAAGAACAGAAAATAAACCGAGTTGGGAAGTGATCCCGCCATTTGAAAAGACTGAATTTCCGGCCACCTGTACTTTACCCTTCCTCTGCCCACCTCCCACCCCCCCCCCCCCCCCCCCCAAATCGAACCTTGGGGATGGTGCTGGCGTTTCCCTGCCCCTCCTGAGTGGCGCCCTGTTCACGATCGCGGTGTCCTCATTGCCCTGTGTGTGAAGCTGCATGTTTTATCCCAGTGCAATATCGTGTTGAGTTGTGGCTGTCTTGACCTTCAGCTAAACCCAAAATAAAAACAATTGAAGCAGTCCTGAATGTGTTATTTAACTGGGAAGGGGGCGAGGAAAGAAGCGAGCCTCAGGCACTCTGCGTAGGCTTTTATTAGACTTTACGCTGATCTAGGCGCCCACGCACCCATCCCCCGGCTCCCCACCGAACCTCCCGCTGCTGCGACTGGGCCTCGCGAAGGTGGTGCCCTCTCTGAGCGGGCAGCCTGTCCCCCTCCCCTCCCTCCCTCCCTCCCTCCCCCCATCTGTGCGACTGGGGATTGGGTTGAGGAGGTTGGCGGCACGAGGTGGGGTAGGTCAGGGGGAGCGGAAGCCTGCTGACCTCCGCCGGTGACCCGGTGTCCGGTTCGGGTCGGGGGCGGCGGCTGGGGCGAGCGGTCAAAAGCCGCGGTGGAGGCCCAGCACCCGGGCGGCCTTGACCCGGACGCACGGAGAGACGTCGTGCAGCATCATAATGATGGCGACGCAGACATTGTCGTCGGTGCTGGCCTCCACGTACTCCCGGGGCAGGTTCTGCAGGATGAAGCCGGCCAGGACGACGGCGTTGCCCCGGACCTCGGGCAGCATGCTCTTGAAGAAGGACATGCTGGCGTTCAGGTAGAGGCCGATCTTGTCGGGGAACTCGCCGACGATGACCTTGCTGAGCTCGGCGATGAACTCCCAGTAGCGGACGTTGGCCTGCTCCAGCAGCTCGCCCCGGAAGAGGCTGCCGGGGCCCTGGGAGCACAGGTGCGGGCCTACCACCTGCAGCACCGCCTTGCAGGCCCTCACCACCTCACCGCTGCTGTCGTTGAGGTGCAGCACCAGGCTAACCAGGCTGGCGTGGACGTGCTCCAGGAAGGCGGGCTCCGGCTGCCCCTCGCCGAAGCGCGCCAGGCTCCCAAAGACGGCGAACGCGGCCGCCCTCAGCTGGTCGCTCTCGTTCTCGAAGAAGGGCTGCACGGTGCTGATGATGCCGGGCAGGATGGGCCGCACCTGGGCCGAGTCCAGCCGCGCCAGCACCTTGCCCAGGCCCGCCATGGCCTCCAGCACGATCAGGTGGTTGAGCTCCGTCTTCTCGTCCAGGCCGCCCACCATGGCGGCCAGCAGCCGCTCGGCGTAGCGCGGCACCCGCTGCGGGCAGCCCGCCGCCAGGTTGCCCAAGCCCCGGATGGAGAGCCAGTGGACGGTGGGCGACACGTCGTCCAGGCCCCGCAGCAGGCTGCCCACCAGCAGCTCGGTCACCGCCGGCTCCTGGGCGCTGGGCGACGCCAGCAGCTCGCCGAAGAACGTGGCCACGGCCACCCGCTGGTGCTCGTGGAGGTTGTGCAGGATGGGCGCCAGGAAGCGCACGGTGTCCGGCAGGTAGGCGGCGCCGTGCTTGGCCGAGGCCCGGGCCAGCATCGCCACCCCCCGCTGGTGGTCCTCGGGGCTCCTCAGAAGCTCCCAACCACCCTCGTCCTCCATCGCGGCAGCCACCTCCTCCGTCTTGCCGCGGGACAGCATGAGCTTGAGGGCCTCCAGCGAGGAGTCCCAGATGTTGAGGTTGGGCGTGTTTTGGAGCTGCAGCGACAGCCTCTTCTTTTTGGAGACCCCCTTGCCCTGGAGCTCGGACATCCTCTCGTTGACGATGAAGCTGAGGTAGAGCAGCAAGGTGCCAAGGAGCTTGGGGTAGAGGTTGACCACCGCCTCCGTCGACTCGGGGTTGGAGACCATCTCGTTGAGGGCGTAGATGACAGCCACGGTCTCTGAGGTGCCAGTGGAGGGTGGGCGCTTGGCGACGCCCTCCCTGCGATCCTCGTGGGACAGGTAGTCGTTGATCTTGCCCAGCAGGTAGTCCATGGTGGTGGTGGCCAGTTGCACCTCGCGCGCCAGCGACTGCCAGATGGCACTGGTGTACTTGTCGTAGGGCAGGGGCCGGAAGAGGAGATAGGAGAGCACCCCGGGCAGGCACTGCGAGGTCAGGATGGAGATGAAGTGGATGACGGAGAACCGCACCTGCTCCAGGGCGATGGTGGGCATGCCCACCTGGAGGTGGCCCAGGATCTCTGGGATGTGGTCCTTCAGGCTGGCGCCGTGCCGTCGCACCAGGGTGTTCATCACCACCGAGGTGGCGCTGGAGCAGGTGGCGTGGTAGTCTGAGAGGCCCTCAAAGAGGGCAAAGAGTAGCGGGTGCAGCTGGTCGTGGGGCAGCTTGTTGGAGATGACCTTGGCGATGTCGTAGCAGATCTGGAAGAGGACGTGGCTGTCGGGGTTCTGCAGCTGCTCCTTGATGTCCCCGAGGTGGTCGACCAGGTTGTCTGGCTGGTTGACGACGCAGCCCTCATAGCGCACCTGGATGTACAGCAGGTTGTAGAGGGCGTCCATGGCCATGTAGCGTATGGCCAGCACCGGGTCGGCGCAGCGAGGCACGAAGCGACCCACCAGCACACCCAGGTTGTGGAAGGTGCTGACGTTGACCGACTTGAAGCGGTCCCGGTAGAAGGCGAGGAGGGCCAGCATTGCCTCCACCGCCCTCTCCCGCTCGTGGTCCTTGGTGGAGACCATCCACTCCTGCACGTGCTTGAAGATGAACTCCAGGCCCTCGGAGGTCAGGTTCTGGCTCAGGAACTCCTTGAGCAGCTCGTGCAGGGCAGCGACGGTCTCGGTGTGGAGCACCTCGCGCTCCTTCAGCTTCCGGGTGTCCTTGCGCTTGTCGCCGTCCAGCGGCGGGAAGCTGAAGACCGCCTCCAGGCAGGTGCGGATCAGGTCCGACGACTCCACCTCGTTGAGCCGGGGCTCCAGCCGGATGAGGTGCGTGCAGGCGTTGATGGCCGCCTGGCGCACCCGGGACTTCAGGTGGGCCTTGGACTCACTGGTGATCAGGTCCTGCATGTGGGAGAGGACCTCCTCCCGGCGGCTGAACTTGAACAGGTGCTTGCCCCGGTTGGCGTACACGGCCTTGGCGATCAGGGTCACGGCCTTGATCAGGGTCAACTTGATCATCAGGTCCTTGGTCTCCACCTTGATGCCCAGCACCTTGGTGTTGGACAGGCTGAGGATGTGGTCGAGGATGTGCATCTCCACCCGCTGGAGGATGAGTCCCTCGGGGGCGTAGAGCGCCACGTAGCCGTAGCACAGGATGAGCGTGCTCTTGACCCTCTCCATGTCGCCGTCGAGCTTCTCCTTCAGGATGTTGAAGAAGCTGGCCGTCTTCTTCACGATGTCCATCTTGACAAAGTCGTCCAGCTTGGCCAGCGTGTCGTCCAGGTGGGTCATGGCGCAGAAGCCGATGCCCGTGGCCAGGCCCTCGCGCTCCAGCGCCTCGTTGTGCTGCACGCTGAGCAGCATTTCCTGCAGCTCGTTGTTGATGACGTCCTTGTTGCTGGTCTGGCCCAGCACGATGCCCACGCACTTGTAGAGGAAGGCTTTCTCCCGCGGGTAGCTGTGGTAGTTGTGGATGTGCCGGGTCATCTCCTCGCTCAGCTCCCACGTCCACTTCTCGTCGGTGATGGTCTCCAGGGTGCGGGACAGGAAGAAGAAGAGCTTGTCCTCCCAGAGCTTCTGGGGCAGGGTCTCCTCCCGGTGCTCGGCCAGGAACTGGATGAGCTGGGGCAGCTCCTCGTCCCACAGCTTCACCACCTCGGCGTGGACGTTGGGGCTGAGCACTTGCAGCAGGCTCAGGGCGGCCAGGCCCCGGCCTTGACCGGCGTAGGGCAGGGCCGAGACCGCCAGCAGCCGCGCCAGCAGGGTGTGGGGCTTGGGCAGGCCCAGCCGCTCGTTGTAGTTCAGCAGCACGTACTGCAGGCTCTGCCGCCTCTTGCGGTTGCCCACCTGCTCCAGGCAGCGGCAGACGACCGCCAGGGCATGGGTGTACTGCACCGGCGTGACGAACTCCAGCAGGAAGGGCCACAGCACGTCCTCCATCCTGTCCAGCGACACCAGGAAGCCGAGGATGCCCTCGCAGAGCTCGCACAGGTCTTCGTCCCTCACCTCGTCGGCGTCCGGCGCCCGGTGGTGGTGCCCGAGCCCTTCGTCGGGTATCAGGGCGCACTGCTGTACCAGGAAATCCACCAAGATGGCGCCCCCTTCCAGCTGCAGGTAGCCGTGCTCGCCCATGCTGCTGATGACCTGAGCGGTCACCTTCTTGACCTTGTTGTCACTGTCCTGCAGCGACTGCTTCATGCCGCTGACGATCAGCGCCTTCTTGCTCTCCAGGGCTTTGTAGCCGCTGCTCACCACGTGGTTGAGCACCATCAGGGTGCCCACCCGCACCTTCTCGTTGTTGCTGGACAGCTTCTGCAGCAGGAACTTGACCACGGCGTCGATGGAGACGTGCGACAGGATGGTGAAGCACTGCAGCACCTCCTGCTGGTTGCGGGCGCTGAGCGGGTCCTGCCCGTCGACCGGCATGCACGCCTGGTGGTGCAGCTGGGGCAGGAGGCTGTCCATCTGGGTCTCGGGCACGTGGCTGGTCACCTCGATGGCGGCCTCCAGGATGTTGCGCAGGCACTGGGTGACGTGGCAGGGCTCGCAGCGTTTCTTGTAGAGGCCCATGATGCCCACCAGGAGGCGGGGCAGCTCCTCGTCCATGCGCTCGGGGGGCAGGAGGTGGACCATGTGCCCCAGGGCCACCACGATGGCCGAGCGCAGCTTGACGTCCTTGTTCCGCAGCCAGGTGCCGAAGAGGACCTTGTAGGCGGTGTAGATGTCGGGGGCAAAGGTCTCCCGGCTCAGCACGGGTCTGGAGGCCTGGTCTGCTGTCACCAGGTACTCCAGGATGCTCTTACTGAAAAGCGCCATGGCCGAGGTAAAGGCCAACTTCATGTTGTCCTGCTTAACCATGTGGAACATGGGCAGCATGGTCTGCAGGGTGGTGGTCAGGTAGGGCACGATGCCGTGCACATTGGCCACCGCCAGGTTGGCCAGGGTCTGCACCACAAAGAACTGGGGCACCACGCCCGGCTGCAGCTTCTGCAGGATGTCCTCCAGGATCTCCTCGGTGAACCGGGAGCCCAGCGCCACCAGCAGGTTGCTGGCCGCCTCCTTCCAGCCCACCGCCGTCTCGCTGGACTTGATCATCTCCTCGGAGGCCAGGTTGATGATCTTCTTGGCCAGCGGCAGGCCGAGCTGGCCGATGTTGTCGCGCACGACGCGCTCCATGCACTGCAAGATGGCGGTGCGGTGGCCCTGCACCAGCTGGCTGTGCTTGAGCAGGAAGTCAAAGCAGGCGCCCAGTACCTGCTCGGTGTTGTGGCAGCCCAGCTCGTAGAGCGACTGGGCGATCTGCCGCCGCACGCCCTCGTCCTTATCGAAGGCGGCGTCCGTCAGCGCCACAAGTGAGGCCTCGGCCTTGCACGACTCCAGCTTGCACACCTCCATGACCGGACGGCTCCCGATCCCCCTTCCCCGTTCCTCCCCCGCCTCCAACAACCCTCACAAAATGGCCGCCGTCAGCCAACCCCGCCCCCTCCCCTCGGACAGCTCCGCTCCCTCCCACCAAGGGCTAACAGGCGACTCCCCTCACTCGAGTCGGGCCTCACCCATTTCCTTGTCCGCTCCCTCCCTCGCTCCTGTTTTCCTGCTTCTGCATTCCCCCACCCCCCCCCCCGCCACCCCCCAGACACGCCCTCACGTCACCCTCCCCATTAAAGTCAGACGCCCCCCACCCCCCCACCCCTCACGAGGGTCTAGCCTCTCCGGGCCAGTTCCCTCCCCCAGCCCGCCACCTCCCGTTAATGGTTGAAATCGGTAGTAGGCCTGCGCAGATAAGACTTCGACCCCCAGTTGGTCAACCCCGTTGGCCCTGTCACTCTCCCCCCCTGGCTCTCTCCCTGAGCCGAGTAGCTCCATTGTGAGATCACCTTTTGACTGTGAGCCTGCCGAGCTGTGACTGCATTTTGATCGCACTGCTATTGTGACGTCAAGCTTTGCCCCAACCCGCCCCATCCCCCCCTCAGCCCCAGCCCCTCTCTCTCTCTCTCTCTCTCTCTCTCTCTCTCTCTAACACTTCCGTATGTTAACGTCACGGAGGTCATCATGGGACACTATTGACTGTTTGTATGCCATGAGGTGAATGAGGAACGATTCTGGTTATATTGGCAGTGTTTCAGAGACCCAGCACGCACATCAGCCGCGGTAAGGGGTTTCTAGGGTCCGGCCATTACTCCCAAAATGATGCCCCAGTCCCCATAGGGTCAGTGCTGAGAGAGTTCCACGTGTTTGGAGGGTCAGTGCCGAAGGAGCGCCGCACTGTCGGAGGGTCAGCGCCGAGGGAGCGCCGCACTGTCGGAGGGTCAGCGCCGAGGGAGCGCCGCACTGTCGGAGGGTCAGTGCTGAGAGAGTTCCACGTGTTTGGAGGGTCAGCACCGCACTGTTGGAGGGTCAGCGCCGCGGGAGCACTGCACGGTCGGAGGGTCAGCGCCGCGCTGTGGGAGGGTCAGGGTCGAGGGAGCGCTACGCTGTGGGAGGGTGAGTGCCGCACAGTCAGAGCCGAGGGAGCGCTGCGCTGTGGGAGGGTGAATACTATAAAACAGAAGACCCTACATAATGTGCCTGATTGTCAAGAGCGTTTTAAAGGGGAAATGTGGATAAGTCCCAGATGGGAATGTTGAAGCATCAGATTACTGAGGGTTTAGGATAATTCCATGAAAATCAAGGATGATTCGAATGAGAGGAACGCAGATATCTTGGAGGGTTTTGTGGCCGGGGTTAATCGAGGCATGGCTATCACAGTAGCTAGTGCAGCTTAGTATTTCAGAAGGGAGGGAGGCAGAAGACAGGAAACTCTAGGCTGGTTGGCCTGGCCTCAACCAGTTTCGAGTCCATTATTTAGGATGAGATTGCAGAGCATTTGGAAGCACATGGTAAAATAGTGCTACGTTAGCAGGCTTTATTTAGGGGAGATCATACCTGACAAATCCGTTGGGATTGAGGGGGTAGTGAACATATTAGACAAAGAAGGACCAGTTGATGTGATCTATTTGGATTTCCAAAAGGCTTTTGACGAGGTGCTGCAAGGGAGGCTGCTAAATAAGAGCCCATGGTGTAAGGGGTATGGTGTTGGATGGAGGATTGCCTGACTGACGGAAGGGGATAATGGGGTCTGTTTTCGGATGGCAGCCAGGAACTACTGGAGTTCCACAGGGCTCAGTGTTGGGACCATAACTATTTCACGTTATACAGCAATGATCTGGATGAAGGAAGAAGACATTGTTGCTAAGTTAGATGGAGGGACATGTAGTGTGGAAGAAGTGAGGAGGCTTTAGGAGGACTTGGATATGTTCGGTGAGTGGACAGAGAAATACCACATTGCAAAGTGTGAGGTTATACACTTTAGTAGGAAGAGTAGAGGTATAGACTGTTTTCGAAACAGGGAAAGGCTTTAGAAATCTGAAGCATAAAAGGACTTGGGAGTTCTAGGTCAGGATTCTGTTAACACACGGGTTAATTTGACAGTTAGGAAGGCAAATGCAATTAGATTAGACTCCCTACAGTGTCAAAACAGGCCCTTCAGCCCAACCAACCCTCCGAAGAGTAACCCACCCAGACCCATTTCCCTCTGACTAATGCACCCAACACTATGGGGCAATTTAGCATGGCCAATCCACCCTAACCTGCACACGTTAGGACTGTGGGAGGAAACCGGAGGAAACCCCACGCAGACACAAGGGGGAGAATGTGCAAACCCCACACAGACAGTCACCTGAGGGTGGGATCAAACCTGGGAGCCTAGTGCTGTAAGGCAGCAGTGCTAACCCACTGAGCCACCATTAGCGTTCATTTCTGAGTGGGCTAGTATCCAAGAGCAGGGATGTCCTGCTGAGGTTGTATAAGGCTCTGGTCAGACCGCATTGGGAATATCGTGAGCTGTTTCGGGCCCCGTGTCTAAGGAAGGGTGTTGCTGGCCCTTGGGGGTGGGGGTGGGGGGGTGGGGGGTCCAGAGGAGGTTTACAAGAACGATCCCGGGGATGAGGGGCTTGTCGTATGAGGAGCGGGTGAGGACTCTGGGTCTGTAATCGATGGGGTTTAGAAGGATGGGGGGGGGAGGGGTCTGATTGAAACATCCAGAATACTGAGGGGCCTGGATCTAGTAGACATGGAGATGTTTCCACTAGTAGGAGAGATTAGGACTCAAGGGCACAGCCTCAGAGTGAAAGGATGACCACTTAGAACTGAGGGGAGGGGGGCGTTCTTCAGCCAGAGGGTGGGCAATCTGTGGAAGTCAACGGTTCATAGGGCTGTGGGGGTCTAAGTCATTGGATGTGTTTAAGACAGAGATATGTTCTTGATTAGTAAGGGGATGGAGAGTTCCAGGGGAATGGGGTTGAGAAACGTGTCAAATACGATTGAATGGAAGAGCAGACTCGATGGGCCAAACGGCCTCATTGTGCTCATGTATCTTCGGGCCTTAGCGTGGGCTGCACCGCAAAACCTTGGTTAAGTTGACCTTGGAAGGAATGCAGAGACTGACCCCGAGGTTATCGAAATGGTCAAACCGAGAAACAATGGAGGTGTTTGTCAGCCGATGAGCAGAGTCGGGGTGATGTTATTGAGGTGGGAGGAAGCTATCGCGGTGTTGGAATAGATTGGCATGGATAGGGTCAAAGACTCAGCTTGGGGTTCACACCAAACAAATGAACGGGGAGGTGAGGAATTTACAAAGGGTGTGACAACCTGTGCATCCTGCACGGAGACTGTGTGCACTATCTGCCCACAGTGCCTCACAGAGTCATCCAACTGTATAGCACAGAAACTCCCTTCAGTCCAACTCGGCCATGCTGACAAGATAGCCGGAATTAATCTAGGCCCGCCTGCCAGCACTTGGCCCGTGTCCCTCTAAACCCTTCCTATTCATGTCCCCATCCAGATGCCTTTTAAATGTTGGCATTGTACCAGCCTCAGTCTTGAAGAAGAGTTACAGTTGCCTTCTCATCTCCCTGATGCTGCCTGCCTTGCTGTGTTCTCCCAGCCTCCTGCCTGTCCCTCCTGATGCTGCCTGCCTTGCTGTGTTCCCCCATCCTCCTGCCTGTCCCTCCTGATGCTGCCTGCCTTGCTGTGTTCCCCCAGCCTCCTGCCTGTCCTTCCTGATGCTGCCTGCCTTGCTGTGTTCTTCCAGCCTCCTGCCTGTCCCTCCTGATGCTGCCTGCCTTGCTGTATTCCCCCAGCCTCCTGCCTGTCCCTCCTGATGCTGCCTGCCTTGCTGTGTTCCCCCAGCCTCCTGCCTGTCCCTCCTGATGCTGCCTGTCTTGCTGTGTTCTCCCAGCCGCCTGCCTGTCTATTTTAGTTTCCAGAATCTGCAGTATTTTTTGCCTCCACCACATCCCCTGGCAGCTCATTCCATACACGTACCACCCTCTGTGTGAAAAAGTTACCCCTTAGGTCTCTTTTATATCTTTCCCCTCTCACCCAAACCTATGCCCCTCTAGTTCTGGACTCCCCGATCCCAGGGAAAAGACCTTGTCTATTTACCCTATCCATGCCCCTCATGATTTTATAAACCTCTATAAGGTCACCCCTCAGCCTCCGACGCTCCAGGGAAAACAGCCCCAGCCTGTTCAGCCTCTTCCTGTAGCTCAGATCCTCCAACCCTGGCAACATCCTTGTAAATCTTTTCTGAACCCTTTCAAGTTTCACAACATCCTCCCGATAGGAAGGAGACCAGAATTGCACACAATATTCCAAAAGTGGCCTAACCAATGTCCTGTACAACCACAACATGACCTCCCAACTCCTGTACTCAATACTCTGACCAATAAAGGGAAGCAGGGCATTGCCTGAAATGGAGGGAAGGCCTAATGAGGAAAGGCTGAGGGACTTGAGACTGTTTTCGTTAGAGAGAAGGTTGAGAGGTGACTTAAGTGAGACATATCAGATAATCAGAGGGTTAGATCGGGTGGACAGGGAGAGCCTTTTTCCTCAGATGGTGATGGTTAGCACAAAGGGGACAGAGCATTAAATTGAGGGGTGATAGATATCGGACAGATGTCAGAGGTAGTTTCTTTACTCAGAGAGTAGGAGGGACGTGGAACACACTGCCTGTAACAGTAGGAGACTCGCCAACTTTAAGGGCATTTAAATGGTCATTGGGTAAGTGGAGTAGTGTAGGTTAAATGGGCTACAGATTGGTTCCACAATTCGATGCAACATCGAGGGGCCTGTACTGTGCTGGAATGTTCTATGTTTTATACCAAAAGCCTTCTTCACTATCCTATTTACCTGAGACTCCACTTTCAAGGAGCTATAAACCTGCACTCCAAGGTCTCTTTGTTCAGCAACACTCCCTCGGACCTTACCATTAAGTGTATAAGTCCTGTTCTGATTTACCTTTCCAAAATGCAGCACCTCGCATTTATCTGAATTAAACTCCATCTGCCACTCCTCGGCCCATCTGATAAGATCCCAATGTAAACTCTGAGGTAACCCTCTTCGCTGTCCACTACACCTCCAATTTTGGAGTCATCTGCAAACTTACTAACTGTACCTCTTATGCTCACATCCAAGTCATTGATATAAGTGATGTAAAGTAGAGGACCCAGCACCGATCCTTGTGGCACTCCACTGGTCACAGGCCTCCAAGCTGAAAAATAACCCTCCACCACCACCACCACCACCCTCTGTCTTCTACCTTTGAGCCAGTTCTGTATCCAAATGGCTAGTTCTCCCTGGATTCCATGAGGTATAACCTTGCTAACCAGTCTACCTTGAGAAACCCTTCTGAAGATGCTATTTTTTTATTGTTTTGGTCTCGAAGGAAAGGGTTTGTGTTCAGACGTTGAGGGAGGCTGAGGCCAGATTTCTTCCCCAGACCGGCAGAGACCACAGCTTCCCCCGCTCTGGCGTGGCCCAATCCGACGATAGATGGACGGATGGGGTTCAGAGGTTCCGCTGTCGAAGGGTTGAACCGTGCCCCGACCTCATCCCCTCTCCCTCCACCTCCGCCAAACGCCCAGAGTCGAGCAGGTCAGGCGGCGTCTGAGGAGCAGGAGAGTCAACATTCTGGGCAAATGCCCTTCACCAGGGCAACCCGCCCTGACCCCAGTCACCCAATCGCCGATCGAAATCACTCAACGCCTTCCCCCACCACCCAGGGAGAACGGGTTCCAGCTCACGACCACTCACTGAGGGAGTCAATCTCCCTCCCCACCTCCATTCCGTGCTTCCCCCCCCCCCCCCTTCCCTTCCCCAGTTCTCGTCCCATCAGCCAATGGCACCCAGCTTCTCTCTCCCAACCCTATCAGAACCTGTCGCCGTGGCAACTGCCTCCGTCAAATCGCCCCCCCTCCCATTTCCTCCTCTCTGGGTGGAAATGGCGCCCCACCTCCCCCATAGCTTCTCCGACCCTTGACCTCGCGGCTAAAATCCATCGTTTACCCCAGCCCGCACCCTTACCCCCCCCCCCTCCCCCACCCCGGGGACCATTCTGGTCAAATCTCCCTCTTGAGGGACACTCACCTCCTTCCTGAAGTGAGTGATGGGAGAGGTGTTAGTGGGGAGGGGGGGGGGGAGATCAGATCCGGAGACATGGCTCCAGTTGTGTTGGAGGGGGGCGGGTTAGGCCTGATCAGTGGTTTATTCAGGCCTGCCGTGGCGTCCATGATTTTGCGCTCAGTGCCTCGGTTTGGGAAGCTCAGGATCCCGCTTGCTTCGCCAACCCTCCTCCGACTGGATCCCGCCACCTTCAGGGAACGACGCGCGTGAGCCGACAGTGCCCTGTGGTCCTTCGCTCACCTCCTCTGTCAGCGGCGCAGCGGGTTAATTCCGTTGAGAGCCCAACTGGCGTTTCGCCCGGGTGTTTGCCCACCCCTTCGTCCAACGGTGCCCCGCCCCCGGGAAAGTAGTCCTCAACTCCATTGCACCCATGAGGGAGCTGCAACTGTCCAAGATGGTGGCTAATTGCCAACTTCGTTTGGGGCAGGGTGGGGGTGAGGGAACGACGCAACTAGGGATGGCTCACAATGTCTACATCCCAACAACCAAGAGGGGTAAGATTGACAATTTTAAGAGGGCTACATGTTTTGACCCCATGGGGTCTTGGGGGGGGGGGGGTTGGGATTTCCCATTTCTTTTTTAGTTAGAAAGAGACAAGGGATTAAATGGCATTGAAACTTTATTAAAAGTTGTCAACGAGGCCCGACCTCGGGCCTGTCGCAAGGGCTGGAGGGGTAATGCCTCCGATGCTTCTCGAAGCTGCAACGTTATTTCGTAGCCCCCCCGCCCTCACCAAGGGTCTCAGCGAAAGGAAATGTACACAGGCGAGAGCTCACAAAAATTGGCAGCAACGCAGGTCCAAGATTTGTCCCCACACAACAAACGTTAGGCCGAACACCTCAGGCTCCTGTCTCAGGTTAAAGGGGACCAAACAAAATGGCCGACGTAAAGCGAAAACAAATTGGGTGGAGAGGCGCAGAAATGTCGGGCGTGTAAGTGGTACCCGGTTGTCGTCCTTTGGGAAGGACGGCATAAGAACGCGAGTCGGGTTTGCGAACTCTTGGCCAAGCTGGAAACTTCCACACAAGGGGCAAAGGTCGCAGGGTCTCCGAGTCGCCCCCTTCCTCCCGGGCGCCCCCAGACAGGGCAGAGGGTGAGAACCAGCAGCAAGGAAATGAACGGAGGTGGAAATGGCGGATGGGGAGGGGGTTTTGGTTGAGAATTGAGTTGGTTCACACCAGAGACTCAGTGAACGCGCTCCCTCTCGCAGCACCACGTTGCCTGGTCCACCCGCCAATACGGCCCACTGCGAGGCCATCGATGGATCAATGTCGGTCCCACCCTCCCTCCCCGAATCCCACCCAAAGAGGGGACGTCACTCAGGGAGCGGGAGAGAGGTCTGGCCGATGTCCAACAGGGGAGATGGTTAGACGGTCCACCTCAGTAACCTTCAGGTCTGGAGCCTGCAACAAAACAAGGAAGAGGACATCACGTCAGGTAACAAAACCGCTGGGAGGTCATGTTGCGGCTGTACAGGACATTGGTTAGGCCACTTTTGGAATACTGCACTCAATTCTGCTCTCCTTCCTATCAGAAGGTTGTTGTGAAACTTGAAAGGGTTCAGAAAAGATGTACAAGGATGTTGCCAGGGTTTGAGGGTTTGAGCTACAGGGAGAGGCCGAACAGGCTGGGGCTGTTTTCCCTGGAGCGTCGGAGGCTGAGGGGTGATCTTATAGAGGGTTATAAAACCATGAGGGGCATGGATAGGGTAAATAGACAAAGTCTTTTCCCTGGGGTGGGGGAGTCCAGAACTAGAGGGGCATAGGTTTAGGGTGAGAGGGGAAAGATATAAAAGGGACCTGAGGGGCAAAGTTTTCACACAGAGGGTGGTACGTGTACGGAATGAGCTGCCAGAGGAAGTGGTGGAGGCTGGTACAATGACAACATTTAAAAGGCATCTGGATGGGGACATGAATAGGAAGGGTTTGGAGGGGATATGGGCTGGGTGCTGGCAGGTGGGACTAGATTGGGTTGGGATATCTGGTCGGCATGGACGGGTTGGACCGAAGGGTCTGTTTCTGTGCTGTACATCTCTGACTTGTATGAGTCACTGGGAGGTGTCAGATACAGAGGGAGGTTCCCTCTAATCTTTTAAAATGCAAGGGAATGTCCCTCTCCACTGTCCCCCACCACTCTCTCCCAGGACAGGGACAGCACGGGGTTAGATACAGAGTAAACCTCCCTCTACACTGTCCCCCATCAAACACTCCCCAGGACAGGGACAGCACGGGGTTAGATACAGAGTAAAGCTCCCTCTACACTGTCCCCCACCACTCTCTCCCAGGACAGGGACAGCACAGGGTTAGATACAGAGTAAAGCTCCCCTACACTGTCCCCTGTCAATCCCTCCCCGGGACAGGGACAGCACGGGGTTAGATACAGAGTAAAGCTCTCTCTACACTGTCCCCCATCAAACCCTCCCCAGGACAGGGACAGCACGGGGTTAGATAAAGAGTAAAGCTCCCTCTACACTGTCCCCCCATCAAACACTCCCCAGGACAGGGACAGCACGGGGTTAGATACAGAGTAAAGCTCCCTCTACACTGTCCCCCATCAAACACTCCCCAGGACAGGGACAGCACGGGGTTAGATACAGAGTAAAGCCCCCTCTACACTGTCCCCCATCAAACATTCAGCAGGACAGGTCACGATGGGGTTCTGGGGCCTGCTAATTGACTCCTAGTGTGAATGAGGACATACCGGTTGTGGGCTGTAGCTCAGAGATGAATATCCTGTACATCATCCGCCAGGTCTTCGACATCCTCCTCACTCACTGTGAAAACAACAGATTCACATCAGCATGCAGTATCATTGGTTCATAGATGCACTGTCGGAGGGTCAGTGCTGAGGGAGCGCCACACTGTCGGAGGGTCAGTACTGAGGGAGCGCCGCACTGTCGGAGGGTCAGTGCTGAGGGAGCGCCGCACTGTCGGAGGGTCAGTACTGAGGGAGCCCCACACTGTCAGAGGGTCAGTGCTGAGGGAGTGCCGCACTGTCGGAGGGTAAGTACTGAGGGAGTGCAGCACTGTCGGAGGGTAAGTACTGAGGGAGTGCAGCACTGTCGGAGGGTCAGTACTGAGGGAGCGCCGCACTGTCGGAGGGTCAGTGCTGAGGCAGCGCCGCACTGTCGGAGGGTCAGTGCTGAGGGAGCGCCGCACTGTCGGAGGGTCAGTGCTGAGGGAGCGCCGCACTGTCGGAGGGTCAGTACTGAGGGAGTGCAGCACTGTCGGAGGGTCAATACTGAGGGAGCGCCGCACTGTCAGAGGGTCAGGACTGAGGGAGTGCTGCACTGTCAGAGGGTCAGGACTGAGGGAGTGCCGCACTGTCGGTGGGTTAGTATCACCTACAGTGTCCAAAACACCTACCTGTCTGAGATGGGAATAATCAGAGTACGTTCCTCCTGCCTTCTCTCCTCCCATTCCCAGCAATCACCCATCTCCCTGATTGTATCTCCACCTTCCTGAAACTCCCATCTATCCCACCCTGTGACTTTGTCTATGTTTCTTCTTAGCTCTAACCACCACTCCATATGGTGTAGTGGGATCCGTATCCAAACACACGTCCTGCAGACGCGGTCTCCAGGAGTTTTCAAGTCCTCCCTGATCTCCCACATCTGACTGGAAGCACACATCACCCTGTTGGAAACCAGTTCTGTCCCTTTAACAACCGACCGACCCAGAAATCGCCTGGGGGAATGACAAAACCCACGTCCATTTTGCTGGTCAAACTCAGCTTTAGCACCATCTTACTGCTCTGGGATAACCTCCTTCCTGTCTTTTGTATGAAAGGTCAAACTAGAATCAGATCTCTACAAAGCAAAAAACATGTAACCCTCCCCTAACCACGACAATTGACTTACAAAAACAGGTTCTGCCTTGTGAGTCTTAAATTCAAACACTTGACTGCTCAGGCTCAATAACTGAATGCGTTTCGTTTCTAATGTAGTTTATAAATCACTGCTCCCTCTCCAGCTCCACGTTCTGCTTCAGCTGGAGGAACAGCATCCCTTTCATCTTAGAAGGACAAGAGGCAGCAGATACATGGGAACATCACCCCCCCCCCCCCTGCATGTTCCCACCACTCCCCATCCCGACTTGGGAATATATAGGCCATTCCTTGGGTCAGAATCCCGGAACTCCCTCCCCCAGGGGCATTGTGGGTCTAACCCACAGCACACGGACTGCAGCGGTTCAAGATGGTCGCTCACCCCCCACCTTCTCAAGGGGGCAACTAGGAACGGGGTAATAAATACTGGGCCCAGCCAGTGATGCCCACATCCCCGGAATGAATGGAAAAATCTCACACTCACACTCTTACACAATAAACTCACACACAGCCTTACACAACACACACTCAGACACATATGTACGGTCAAAAACACAGACACAGTTAAGTACCAATGGAACATGTGTATGTCAAAACAGATACAGGAATGTGAGTGTGTGGCTATATGTATCTGTGTTTGAATGTATGATCCTGCCTGTTTTGTGTGTGTGTGGTGTGCATGTTTCTGTGTGTGTGTGTGTGTGTGTGTGCATGTGCATACGTCTGTACCTGTGTGTGTATGTGTATGTCTGAGTGTGTGTGTGTGCGCCTGTTTTGTGTGTGTGTGTGCCTCTTTGTGTGTGTGCCTCTGTGTGTGTGTGTGTGTGTGTGTGTCTGTGTGTGTGTGTGTGTGTGTGTGCGCCTCAGTGTGTGTGTGCCTCAGTGTGTGTATGTGTGCCTCTGTGTGTGTGTGCCTCTGTGTGTGTGTGTGTGTGTGTGTGTGTGTGTGCCTCTGTGTGTTTGTCTGTACGTGTGTGTGCCTGTGTGTGTGTACGTGTCTGTACCTCTGAGTGTGTGTGCCTGTGACTCTGTGTGAGTGTGTGTGTGTGTGTGTGTACGCTTGTGTGCCTGACAGCTAACCTGTCAGCATCAGCTCACCTGTACTGCAGGTGTCGGGGCTGGAGTTTGTGACGGGGAAACTGAAGGATCTCCTGAGGGAGGGGGCGGGACTCTCCAAGCTGATACTCTTGGTGCGTTTTCGACACTCGACCACTAACAGGCTCTTGCATTGTTTGTGGCAGCTAATCCCACAGGCTGCAGAGAGAACAGAGTGAGACAGAGGGTCAGCCAGCAGGAGGCAGTCTAACCACACAGGCAAACACACACACACACACACACACACACACACACACACACTCACACTCACCCACAGATTCACCGCACAGGCAAACACACAGACACACACACTCACACTCACCCACAGACTCACCGCACAGGCAAACTCACACTCACCCATATGCTCACCGCACAGGCAAACACACACACTCACACTCACCCACAGACTCACCGTACAAGCAAACACACAGACACACACACTCAAATTCACCCACAGACACACCGCACAGGCAAACACACACGCACACACTCACATTCACCCAAACACTCACCGCACAGGCAAACACACGCACTCACACTCAACCACAGACTCACTGCATGTGCAAATACACACACTCACCCACAGACTCACCGCACAGGCAAACACACACTCACATTCACCCAAACACTCACCGCACAGGCAAACACACACACTCAGACTCGCCCACACATTCACCTCACAGGCAAATGCACACACACTCACACACTCAGACTCACCGCACAGGCAAACACACACACACACACTCATCCACCCACTCATGGTACAAACACACACACACACTCACGACACACTCACCGCACAGGCACACTCACACACACATTCGCCCTCACCAACACACATTCTAACACACTCTCAAAAATATCAACACACTCTCTCTAACACATCAACACACACTTACTCACACCAACATCAATACTCACACAAAACTTCATGGTGTCTCAGTGGTGAGCACTGATACCTCATGGCACCAGGGACGGAGATTCAATCCCACGCTTAGGTGACTGTCTGGGTAGAGTTTGCACGTTTCCCCTCGCCCCCCCACCCCTGTGTCTGCTGGGGTTCCCTCACAAAGTCCAGGGATGTGCAGGTTAGGGTGGATTGGCCGTGCTAAATTGTCCCATAGTGTCCAGGGATGTGCAGGTTAGGGTGGATTGGCCGTGCTAACTTGTCCCATAGTGCCCAGGGATGTGCAGGTTAGGGTGGATTGGCCGTGCTAAATTGTCCCACAGTGTCCAGGGATGTGCAGGTTAGGGTGGGTTGGCCGTGCTAAATTGTCCCACAGTGTCCAGGGATGTGCAGGTTAGGGTGGGTTGGCCGTGCTAAATTGTCCCATCGTGTCCAGGGATGTGCAGGTTAGGGTGGATTGGCCGTGCTAAATTGTCCCATCGTGTCCAGGGATGTGCAGGTTAGGGTGGATTGGCCGTGCTAAATTGTCCCATAGTGCCCAGGGATATGCAGGTTAGGGCGGATTGGCCGTGCTAAATTGTCCCCTAGTGCCCAGGGATGTGCAGGTTAGGGTGGATTGGCCGTGCTAAATTGTCCCATAGTGCCCAGGGATGTGCAGGTTAGGGTGGATTGGCCATGCTAAATTGTCCCATTGTGTCCAGGGATGTGCAGGTTAGGGTGGATTGGCCGTGCTAAATTGTCCCACAGTGTCCAGGGGTGTGCAGGTTAGGGTGGATTGGCCATGCTAAATTGTCCCGTAGTGCCCAGGGATGTGCAGGTTAGGGTGGATTGGCCGTGCTAAATTGTCCCATAGTGCCCAGGGATGTGCAGGTTAGGGTGGATTGGCCGTGCTAAATTGTCCCATAGTGCACAGGGATGTGTAGGTTAGGGTGGATTGGCCGTGCTAAATTGTCCCATAGTGCACAGGGATGTGCAGGTTAGGGTGGATTGGCCGTGCTAAATTGTCCCATCGTGTCCAGGGATGTGCAGGTTAGGGTGGATTGGCCGTGCTAAATTGTCCCATCGTGTCCAGGGATGTGCAGGTTAGGGTGGATTGGCCGTGCTAAATTGTCCCATAGTGCCCAGGGATATGCAGGTTAGGGCGGATTGGCCGTGCTAAATTGTCCCCTAGTGCCCAGGGATGTGCAGGTTAGGGTGGATTGGCCGTGCTAAATTGTCCCATAGTGCCCAGGGATGTGCAGGTTAGGGTGGATTGGCCATGCTAAATTGTCCCATCGTGTCCAGGGATGTGCAGGTTAGGGTGGATTGGCCGTGCTAAATTGTCCCACAGTGTCCAGGGGTGTGCAGGTTAGGGTGGATTGGCCATGCTAAATTGTCCCGTAGTGCCCAGGGATGTGCAGGTTAGGGTGGATTGGCCGTGCTAAATTGTCCCATAGTGCCCAGGGATGTGCAGGTTAGGGTGGATTGGCCGTGCTAAATTGTCCCATAGTGCACAGGGATGTGTAGGTTAGGGTGGATTGGCCGTGCTAAATTGTCCCATAGTGCACAGGGATGTGCAGGTTAGGGTGGATTGGCCGTGCTAAATTGTCCCATAGTGCCCAGGGATGTGCAGGTTAGGGTGGATTGGCCGTGCTAAATTGTCCCATAGTGCACAGGGATGTGCAGGTTAGGGTGGATTGGCCGTGCTAAATTGTCTCATAGTGCCCAGGGATGTGCAGGTTAGGGTGGATTGGCCGTGCTAAATTGTCCCATAGTGCCCAGGGATGTGCAGGTTAGGGTGGATTGACCGTGCTAAATTGTCCCATAGTGCCCAGGGCTGTGCAGGTTAGGGTGGATTGGCCGTGCTAAATTGTCCCATAGTGCCCAGGGATGTGCAGGTTAGGGTGGATTGACCGTGCTAAATTGTCCCACAGTGCCCAGGGGTGTGCAGGTTAGGGTGGATTGGCCGTGCTAAATTGTCCCACAGTGCCCAGGGGTGTGCAGGTTAGGGTGGATTGGCCGTGCTAAATTGTCCCATAGTGCCCAGGGATGTGCAGGTTAGGGTGGATTGGCCGTGCTAAATTGTCCCATAGTGCCCAGGGATGTGCAGGTTAGGGTGGATTGGCCGTGCTAAATTGTCCCATAGTGCCCAGGGATGTGCAGGTTAGGTTGGATTGGCCGTGCTAAATTGTCCCATAGTGCCCAGGGATGTGCAGGTTAGGGTGGATTGGCCGTGCTAAATTGTCCCATAGTGCCCAGGGAAATGCAGGTTAGGGTGGATTGGCCGTGCTAAATTGTCCCATAGTGCCCAGGGATGTGCAGGTTAGGGTGGATTGGCCGTGCTAAATTGTCCCATAGTGCCCAGGGATGTGCAGGTTAGGGTGGATTGGCCGTGCTAAATTGTCCCATAGTGTCCAGGGATGTGCAGGTTAGGGTGGATTGGCCGTGCTAAATTGTCCCATAGTGCACAGGGATGTGCAGGTTAGGGTGGATTGGCCGTGCTAAATTGTCCCATAGTGCCCAGGGATGTGCAGGTTAGGGTGGATTGGCCGTGCTAAATTGTCCTATAGTGCCCAGGGATGTGCAGGTTAGGGTGGATTGGCCGTGCTAAATTGTCCCATAGTGCCCAGGGATGTGCAGGTTAGGGTGAATTGGCCGTGCTAAATTGTCCCATAGTGTCCAGGGATGTGCAGGTTAGGGTGGCCTGGCTGTGCTAAATTGTCCTATAGTGCCCAGGGATGTGCAGGTTAGGGTGGATTGGCCGTGCTAAATTGTCTCATAGTGCCCAGGGATGTGCAGGTTAGGGTGGATTGGCCGTGCTAAATTGTCTCATAGTGCCCAGGGATGTGCAGGTTAGGGTGGATTGGCCGTGCTAAATTGTCCTATAGTGCCCAGGGATGTGCAGGTTAGGGTGGATTGGCCGTGCTAAATTGTCCCATAGTGCCCAGGGATGTGCAGGTTAGGGTGGATTGGCCGTGCTAAATTGTCCTATAGTGCCCAGGGATGTGCAGGTTAGGGGGGATTGGCCGTGTTTAATTGTCCCACAGTGCCCAGGGATGTGCAGGTTAGGGTGGATTGGCCGTGCTAAATTGTCCCATAGTGCCCAGGGATGTGCAGGTTAGGGTGGATTGGCCGTGTTTAATTGTCCCATAGTTTAGGTAACGTGCATTCATCAGGGGTAAATGTAGAGTAATCAGGTAAGGGTGGGTTACTCTTCAGAGGATCAGTTTCCATACTGTAGGATTCGAAGAATACTCACCCAGACCAGCACATACACAGAGTCACTCTCACTTGCGAATGCATACCCACATCAACTCACAAACACACACATGCACACTCTCACAAAACCGGCATGCACAAACGCACAGACAGACTCCCTCTCACAAAGACACACGTACACACAGACTCCCTCTCACAAAGACACACATGTACATACAGACTCACTCTCACAAAGACACATACGTACACACAGACTCACTCTCACAAAGACACACATGTACATACAGACTCACTCTCACAAAGACACATACGTACACACAGACTCACTCTCACAAAGACACACGTGTACACACAGACTCACTCACAAAGACACACGTGTACACACAGACTCACTCTCACAAAGACACACACACGTACACACAGACTCACTCTCACAAAGACACACATGTACATACAGACTCACTCTCACAAAGACACACACGTACACACAGACTCACTCTCACAAAGACACACACGTACATACCGACTCACTCTCACAAAGACGCACGTGTACACACAGACTCCCTCTCACAAAGACGCACGTGTACACACAGACTCACTCTCACAAAGACACATACGTACACACAGACTCACTCTCACAAAGACACACACGTACATACAGACTCACTCTCACAAAGACACACGTGTACCCACAGACTCACTCTCACAAAGACACACACGTACACACAGACTCACTCTCACAAAGACACACACGTGCACACAGACTCACTCTCAAAAAGACACACGTGTACACACAGACTCACTCTCACAAAGACACACACGTACACACAGACTCACTCTCACAAAGACACACACGTACATACAGACTCACTCTCACAAAGACACACGTGTACCCACAGACTCACTCTCACAAAGACACACACATGTACACACAGACTCACTCTCACAAAGACACACACGTACACACAGACTCACTCTCACAAAGACACACACGTACACACAGACTCACTCTCACAAAGACACACGTGTACACACAGACTCACCCTCACAAAGACACACACACGTACACACAGTCTCACTCTCACAAAGACACACACGTACACACAGACTCACTCTCACAAAAACACAAACGTACACACACTCACTCTCACAAAGACACACACGTACACACAGACTCACTCTCACAAAGACACACGTGTACACACAGACTCACTCTCACAAAGACGCACGTGTACACACAGACTCACTCTCACAAAGACACACACGTACACACAGACTCACTCTCACAAAGACACACGTGTACACACAGTCACTCACAAAGACACACGTGTACATACAGACTCACTCACAAAGACGCACACGTGCACACAGACTCACTCTCACAAAGACACACGTGTACCCACAGACTCACTCTCACAAAGACACACACGTGCACACAGACTCACTCTCACAAAGACACACGTGTACACGCAGACTCACTCTCACAAAGACACACACGTACACACAGACTCACTCTCACAAAGACACACGTGTACACGCAGACTCACTCTCACAAAGACACACACGTACACACAGACTCACTCTCACAAAGACACACGTGTTCACACAGACTCACTCTCACAAAGACACACATGTACACACACTCACTCTCACAAAGACACACATGTACATACAGACTCACTCTCACAAAGACACACACGTACACACAGACTCACTCTCACAAAGACGCACGTGTACACACAGACTCACCCTCACAAAGACACACACACGTACACACAGTCTCACTCTCACAAAGACACACACGTACACACAGACTCACTCTCACAAAGACACACACGTACACACAGACTCACTCTCACAAAGACACACACGTACACACAGACTCACTCTCACAAAGACACACGTACACACAGACTCACTCTCACAAAGACGCACGTGTACACACAGACTCACTCTCACAAAGACACACACGTACACACAGACTCACTCTCACAAAGACACACGTGTACACACAGACTCACTCACAAAGACACATGTGTACACACAGAGTCACTCACAAAGACACACACGTACACACAGACTCACTCTTACAAAGACACACACGTACACACAGACTCACTCTCACAAAGACACACGTACACACAGACTCACTCTCACAAAGACACATGTGTACACACAGACTCACTCTCACAAAGACGCACGTGTACACACAGACTCACTCTCACAAAGACACACACGTACACACAGACTCACTCTCACAAAGACACACGTGTACACACAGACTCACTCACAAAGACACACGTGTACACACAGAGTCACTCACAAAGACACACACGTACACACAGACTCACTCTCACAAAGACACATGTGTACACACAGACTCACTCTCACAAAGACACACACATGTACACACAGACTCACTCTCACAAAGACACACACGTACATACAGACTCACTCTCACAAAGACACACAGGTACACACAGACTCACTCTCACAAAGACACACACTTACACACAGACTCACTCTCACAAAGACACACACGTACACACAGACTCACTCTCACAAAGACACACACTTACACACAGACTCACTCTCACAAAGACACACGTGTTCACACAGACTCACTCTCACAAAGACACACGTACACACAGACTCACTCTCACAAAGACACACATGTACACACACTCACTCTCACAAAGACACACATGTACATACAGACTCACTCTCACAAAGACACACACGTACACACAGACTCACTCTCACAAAGACACTCGTGTACACATAGACTCACTCTCACAAAGACACACACGTACACACAGACTCACTCTCACAAAGACACACACGTACTCACAGACTCACTCTCACAAAAACACAAACGTACACACACTCACTCTCACAAAGACACACACGTACACACAGACTCACTCTCACAAAGACACACGTGTACACACAGACTCACTCTCACAAAGACGCGCGTGTACACACAGACTCACTCTCACAAAGACACACACGTACACACAGACTCACTCTCACAAAGACACACGTGTACACACAGTCACTCACAAAGACACACGTGTACATACAGACTCACTCACAAAGACACACACGTGCACACAGACTCACTCTCACAAAGACACACGTGTACCCACAGACTCACTCTCACAAAGACACACACGTGTACACAGACTCACTCTCACAAAGACACACGTGTACACGCAGACTCACTCTCACAAAGACACACACGTACACACAGACTCACTCTCACAAAGACACACGTGTACACGCAGACTCACTCTCACAAAGACACACACGTACACACAGACTCACTCTCACAAAGACACACGTGTTCACACAGACTCACTCTCACAAAGACACACATGTACACACACTCACTCTCACAAAGACACACATGTACATACAGACTCACTCTCACAAAGACACACACGTACACACAGACTCACTCTCACAAAGACACACGTGTACACACAGACTCACTCACAAAGACACACGTGTACACACAGAGTCACTCACAAAGACACACACGTACACACAGACTCACTCTCACAAAGACACATGTGTACACACAGACTCACTCTCACAAAGACACACACGTACACACAGACTCACTCTCACAAAGACACACACTTACACACAGACTCACTCTCACAAAGACACACGTGTTCACACAGACTCACTCTCACAAAGACACACGTACACACAGACTCACTCTCACAAAGACACACATGTACACACACTCACTCTCACAAAGACACACATGTACATACAGACTCACTCTCACAAAGACACACACGTACACACAGACTCACTCTCACAAAGACACTCGTGTACACATAGACTCACTCTCACAAAGACACACACGTACACACAGACTCACTCTCACAAAGACACACACGTACTCACAGACTCACTCTCACAAAAACACAAACGTACACACACTCACTCTCACAAAGACACACACGTACACACAGACTCACTCTCACAAAGACACACGTGTACACACAGACTCACTCTCACAAAGACGCACGTGTACACACAGACTCACTCTCACAAAGACACACACGTACACACAGACTCACTCTCACAAAGACACACGTGTACACACAGTCACTCACAAAGACACACGTGTACATACAGACTCACTCACAAAGACACACACGTGCACACAGACTCACTCTCACAAAGACACACGTGTACCCACAGACTCACTCTCACAAAGACACACACATGTACACAGACTCACTCTCACAAAGACACACGTGTACACGCAGACTCACTCTCACAAAGACACACACGTACACACAGACTCACTCTCACAAAGACACACGTGTACACGCAGACTCACTCTCACAAAGACACACACGTACACACAGACTCACTCTCACAAAGACACACGTGTTCACACAGACTCACTCTCACAAAGACACACATGTACACACACTCACTCTCACAAAGACACACATGTACATACAGACTCACTCTCACAAAGACACACACGTACACACAGACTCACTCTCACAAAGACGCACGTGTACACACAGACTCACCCTCACAAAGACACACACACGTACACACAGTCTCACTCTCACAAAGACACACACGTACACACAGACTCACTCTCACAAAGACACACACGTACACACAGACTCACTCTCACAAAGACACACATGTACACACAGACTCACTCTCACAAAGACACACGTGTACACACAGACTCACTCACAAAGACACACGTGTACACACAGAGTCACTCACAAAGACACACACGTACACACAGACTCACTCTTACAAAGACACACACGTACACACAGACTCACTCTCACAAAGACACACGTACACACAGACTCACTCTCACAAAGACACATGTGTACACACAGACTCACTCTTACAAAGACGCACGTGTACACACAGACTCACTCTCACAAAGACACACACGTACACACAGACTCACTCTCACAAAGACACACGTGTACACACAGACTCACTCACAAAGACACACGTGTACACACAGAGTCACTCACAAAGACACACACGTACACACAGACTCACTCTCACAAAGACACATGTGTACACACAGACTCACTCTCACAAAGACACACACATGTACACACAGACTCACTCTCACAAAGACACACACGTACATACAGACTCACTCTCACAAAGACACACAGGTACACACAGACTCACTCTCACAAAGACACACACTTACACACAGACTCACTCTCACAAAGACACACACGTACACACAGACTCACTCTCACAAAGACACACACTTACACACAGACTCACTCTCACAAAGACACACACGTACACACAGACTCACTCTCACAAAGACACACGTGTTCACACAGACTCACTCTCACAAAGACACACGTACACACAGACTCACTCTCACAAAGACACACATGTACACACACTCACTCTCACAAAAACACACATGTACATACAGACTCACTCTCACAAAGACACACACGTACACACAGACTCACTCTCACAAAGACACTCGTGTACACATAGACTCACTCTCACAAAGACACACACATACACACAGACTCACTCTCACAAAGACACACACGTACACACAGACTCACTCTCACAAAAACACACACGTACACACAGACTCACTCTCACAAAGACACACACGTACACACAGACTCGCTCTCACAAAGACACATGTGTACACACAGACTCACTCTCACAAAGACGCACGTGTACACACAGACTCACTCTCACAAAGACACACACGTAAACACAGACTCACTCTCACAAAGACACACGTGTACACACAGAGTCACTCACAAAGACACACGTGTACACACAGAGTCACTCACAAAGACACACACGTACACACAGACTCACTCTCACAAAGGCACACACGTACACACAGACTCACTCTCACAAAGACACACACATGTACACACAGACTCACTCTCACAAAGACACACACGTACATACAGACTCACTCTCACAAAGACACACACGTGCACACAGACTCACTCTCACAAAGATACACACTTACACACAGACTCACTCTCACAAAGACACACGTACACACAGACTCACTCTCACAAAGACACATGTGTACACACAGACTCACTCTCACAAAGACACACACATGTACACACAGACTCACTCTCACAAAGACACACACATGTACACACAGACTCACTCTTACAAAGACACACATGTACAGACAGAGGGATATAAGGACCTCCTGCTGTTGATAGTCATTAACACTTACCTCTGCACTTGTAGCCTTGTTTATATAGACCCCAAATCTGAAATTAAGGAAATGGAAGGAGGTCAGTCCAGAATAACACAGAGGGGTAAGTGACTGAGTGAGGAGGCCATATCACATCAACACAAGCCTGTCACTGAGAATTACTCCCGTCAGGCCAAGGGGTGGAGGTAAGTCAGCACTGCAGACTGGGAAGGAGTAACTATACTGACACAGGCTCCCTCAGACAGCAACTCGGGAAAATTAACTCCATTTCCAGCTCGCAACACTGAACCACGATGAGAGGCGGTTCAGAGTTTGTCACCTGGGAGCAGGTTGAGAAGGCAAACCGCCCGATCTCAGTCACTGCTCAGAGTGTCACAGCATTCACACAGACGCCGAGGCACAGGGAGTCAACACACACGCCACCAATCAGCAGACAGCTCCCCGCATACAGCGGCACTGTCCGAGGGTCAGTACTGAGGGAGTGCCGCACTGTCGGAGGGTCAGTACTGAGGGAGTGCCGCACTGTCGGAGGGTCAGTACTGAGGGAGTGCCGCACTGTCCGAGGGTCAGTACTGAGGGAGTGCCGCACTGTCCGAGGGTCAGTACTGAGGGAGTGCCGCACTGTCGGTGGGTCAGTACTGAGGGAGTGCCGCACTGTCGGAGGGTCAGTACTGAGGGAGTGCCGCACTGTCGGAGGGTCAGTACTGAGGGAGCGCCGCACTGTCGGAGGGTCAGTACTGAGGGAGTGCCGCACTGTCGTAGGGTCAGTACTGAGGGAGTGCCGCACTGTCCGAGGGTCAGTACTGAGGGAGTGCCGCACTGTCGGAGGGTCAGTACTGAGGGAGTGCGGCACTGTCAGAGGGTCAGTACTGAGGGAGTGCCACACTGTCGGAGGGTCAGTACTGAGGGAGTGCCGCACTGTCGGAGGGTCAGTACTGAGGGAGTGCCGCACTGTCGGAGGGTCAGTACTGAGGGAGTGCCGCACTGTCGGAGGGTCAGTACTGAGGGAGTGCCGCACTGTCGGAGGGTCAGTACTGAGGGAGTGACGCACTGTCGGAGGGTCAGTACTGAGGGAGTGCCGCACTGTCGGAGGGTCAGTACTGAGGGAGTGCCGCACTGTCAGAGGGTCAGTACTGAGGGAGTGCCGCACTGTCGGAGGGTCAGTACTGAGGGAGTGCCGCACTGTCTGAGGGTCAGTACTGAGGGAGTGCCGCACTGTCCGAGGGTCAGTACTGAGGGAGTGCCGCACTGTCGGAGGGTCAGTACTGAGGGAGTGCCGCACTGTCTGAGGGTCAGTACTGAGGGAGTGCCGCACTGTCCGAGGGTCAGTACTGAGGGAGTGCCGCACTGTCAGAGGGTCAGTACTGAGGGAGTGCCGCACTGTCGGAGGGTCAGTACTGAGGGAGCGCCGCACTGTCAGAGGGTCAGTACTGAGGGAGCGCCGCACTGTCGGAGGGTCAGTACTGAGGGAGCGCCGCACTGTCGGAGGGTCAGTACTGAGGGAGTGAGGCACTGTCGGAGGGTCAGTACTGAGGGAGTGCCGCACTGTCGGAGGGTCAGTACTGAGGGAGTGCCGCACTGTCGGAAGGTCAGTACTGAGGGAGTGCCGCACTGTCAGAGGGTCAGTACTGAGGGAGTGAGGCACTGTCGGAGGGTCAGTACTGAGGGAGTGCCGCACTGTCGGAGGGTCAGTAGTGAGGGAGTGCCGCACTGTCGGAGGGTCAGTACTGAGGGAGTGCCGCACTGTCGGAGGGTCAGTACTGAGGGAGTGCCGCATTGTCGGAGGGTCAGTACTGAGGGAATGCCGCACTGTCGGAGGGTCAGTACTGAGAGAGCCCCGCACTGTCGGAGGGTCAGTAATGAGGGAGTAAGGCACTGTCCGAGGGTCAGTACTGAGGGAGTGCCGCACTGTCGGAGGGTCAGTACTGAGGGAGTGCCGCACTGTCAGAGGGTCAGTACTGAGGGAGTGACGCACTGTCGGAGGGTCAGTACTGAGGGAGTGAGGCACTGTCCGAGGGTCAGTACTGAGGGAGTGAGGCACTGTCGGAGGGTCAGTACTGAGGGAGTGAGGCACTGTCCGAGGGTCAGTACTGAGGGAGTAAGGTACTGTCGGAGGGTCAGTACTGAGGGAGTGCCGCACTGTCGGAGGGTCAGTACTGAGGGAGTGAGGCACTGTCGGAGGGTCAGTACTGAGGGAGTGCCGCACTGTCGGAGGGTCAGTACTGAGGGACTGAGGCACTGTCCGAGGGTCAGTACTGAGGGAGTGAGGCACTGTCCGAGGGTCAGTACTGAGGGAGTGCCGCACTGTCGGAGGGTCAGTACTGAGGGAGTGCCGCACTGTCGGAGGGTCAGTACAGAGGGAGTGCTGCACTGTCGGAGGGTCAGTACTGAGGGAGTGCCGCACTGTCGGAGGGTCAGTACTGAGGGAGTGCCGCACTGTCGGAGGGTCAGTACTGAGGGAGTGCCGCACTGTCAGAGGGTCAGTACAGAGGGAGTGCTGCACTGTCGGAGGGTCAGTACTGAGGGAGTGCCGCACTGTCGGAGGGTCAGTACTGAGGGAGTGCCGCACTGTCGGAGGGTCAGTACTGAGGGAGTGAGGCACTGTCGGAGGGTCAGTACTGAGGGAGTGCCGCACTGTCGGAGGGTCAGTACTGAGGGACTGAGGCACTGTCCGAGGGTCAGTACTGAGGGAGTGAGGCACTGTCGGAGGGTCAGTACTGAGGGAGTGCCGCACTGTCGGAGGGTCAGTACTGAGGGAGTGCCGCACTGTCAGAGGGTCAGTACAGAGGGAGTGCCGCACAGTCAGAGGGTCAGTACTGAGGGAGCGCCGCACTGTCGGAGGGTCAGTACTGAGGGAGCGCCGCACTGTCGGAGGGTCAGTACTGAGGGAGCGCCGCAATGTCGGAGGGTAAGTACTGAGGGAGCGCCGCACTGTCGGAGGGTCAGTACTGAGGGAGCGCCGCACTGTCGGAGGGTCAGTACTGAGGGAGCGCCGCACTGTCGGAGGGTCAGTACTGAGGGAGCGCCGCACTGTCGGAGGGTCAGTACTGAGGGAGCGCCGCACTGTCGGAGGGTCAGTACTGAGGGAGCGCCGCACTGTCGGAGGGTCAGTACTGAGGGAGCGCCGCACTGTCGGAGGGTCAGTACTGAGGGAGTGCCGCACTGTCGGAGGGTCAGTACTGAGGGAGTGAGGCACTGTCGGAGGGTCAGTACTGAGGGAGTGCCGCACTGTCGGAGCGTCAGTTCTGAGGGACTGAGGCACTGTCCGAGGGTCAGTACTGAGGGAGTGAGGCACTGTCGGAGGGTCAGTACTGAGGGAGTGCCGCACTGTCGGAGGGTCAGTACAGAGGGAGTGCCGCACAGTCAGAGGGTCAGTACTGAGGGAGCGCCGCACTGTCGGAGGGTCAGTACTGAGGGAGCGCCGCACTGTCGGAGGGTCAGTACTGAGGGAGCGCCGCACTGTCGGAGGGTCAGTACTGAGGGAGCGCCGCACTGTCGGAGGGTCAGTACTGAGGGAGCGCCGCACTGTCGGAGGGTCAGTACTGAGGGAGCGCCGCACTGTCGGAGGGTCAGTGCTGAGGGAGCGCCGCACTGTCGGAGGGTCAGTGCTGAGGGAGCGCCGCACTGTCGGAGGGTCAGTACTGAGGGAGCGCCGCACTGTCGGAGGGTCAGTACTGAGGGAGTGCCGCACTGTCAGAGGGTCAGTACTGAGGGAGAGTCGCACTGTCAGAGGGTCAGTACTGAGGGAGCGCCGCACTGTCGGAATGTCAGTGCTGAGGGAGCGCCGCACTGCCGGAGGGTCAGTGCTGAGGGAGCGCCGCACTGTCGGAGGGTCAGTACTGAGGGAGCGCCGCACTGTCGGAGGGTCAGTACTGAGGGAGCGCCGCACTGTCGGAGGGTCAGTACTGAGGGAGCGCCGCACTGTCGGAGGGTCAGTACAGAGGGAGCATTGTCATAAAAATGATCTATACTGGGCCCTGTGTCTATCTCAGATTGCACGAGTATCCCAGTCTCTGAGTCTGTCCTGGGCTCCCTGTCTACCCCGTGCTCCCTGACTACCCCGTGCTCCCTGTCTACCTCGGGCGCCCTGTCTACCCCGTGCTCCCTGTCTACCCCGTGCTCCCTGTCTACCCTGTGCTCCCTGTCTACCCCGTACTCCCTGTCTACCCCGTGCTCCCTGTCTACCCCGGGCTCCCTGTCTACCCTGTGCTCCCTGTCTACCCTGTGCTCCCTGCCTACCCTGTGCTCCCTGTCTACCCTGTGCTCCCTGTCTACCCTGTACTCCCTGTCTCCCCCGTGCTCCCTGTCTACCCTGTACTCCCTGTCTACCCCGGGCTCCCTGTCTACCCCGGGCTCCCTGTCTACCCCGGGCTCCCTGTCTACCCTGTTCTCCCTGTCTACCCCGTACTCCCTGTCTACCCCGTACTCCCTGTCTACCCCGTGCTCCCTGTCTACCCTGTACTCCCTGTCTACCCTGTGCTCCCTGTCTACCCTGTACTCCCTGTCTACCCCGTGCTCCCTGTCTACCCTGTGCTGCCTGTCTACCCCGGGCTCCCTGTCTATCCTGTGCTCCCTGTCTACCCTGTGCTCCCTGACTACCCCGTGCTCCCTGTCTACCCCGTGCTCCCTGTCTACCCCGTGCTCCCTGCCTACCCCGTGCTCCCTGTCTACCCTGTGCTCCCTGTCTACCCTGTGCTCCCTGACTACCCCGTGCTCCCTGTCTACCCCGTGCTCCCTGCCTACCCTGTGCTCCCTGTCTACCCTGTGCTCCCTGTCTACCCCGTGCTCCCTGTCTGCCCTGTGCTCCCTGTCTACCCCATGCTCCCTGTCTACCCGTGCTCCCTGTCTACCCCGTGCTCCCTGCCTACCCCGTGCTCCCTGTCTACCCTGTGCTCCCTGTCTTCCCTGTGCTCCCTGACTACCCCGTGCTCCCTGTCTACCCCGTGCTCCCTGTCTACCACGGGCTCCCTGTCTACCCGTGCTCCCTGTCTACCCCGTACTCCCTGTCTACCCCGTGCTCCCTGTCTACCCCGTGCTCCCTGTCTACCCCGTACTCCCTGTCTACCCCGTGCTCCCTGTCTACCCCGTGCTCCCTGTCTACCCCGCTCCAGCCCTTGCTGTTGCTGGTTACTTACAAAGTTCTTGCAATGCTCGCAGTAGGTAGGTTTCAGATAGGTGGTCTCTGTGAAGTTGTGAATAAATCCCATCTTGCAGTTCAACAGGGAGTTGGCCTGCATGAAGTAGGTGATCATCTCATCTCGACTGATCTGTCCGTCACTGTACGGCAGAGAGAGAGAGAGAGTGAGAGAGTGAGAAGGCAGCCACAGGGGGAGAGATGGCTACCAACAGCTCACTACCAGCTCACAGGAGGGAGTACCCAAGTGAGCAGAGGTTACAGAAACAGGAAGGCAAGTGGTGAGGATGGGAGAAAGAGATTGCGGATGGATGGAGGTGGGTTAAGTGAGTAAAACTTGGTGGGTTAAATATAATGGGGGGAAATGTCAGGTTAAGTGTTTGGTAGGAATGAACAGAGGAGCCTAATATTATTTAAATGGTGAAAGACTGCAGAAAGCTAGCGAACGGAGTGCGTGGCTGTCCTCGTCCGTGAATCAGAAAACACTTGCATCCACGTTTAGCAGGTCATAGGGAAGGCCCATCCAACGGTGGCCTCTATTTTGAAGGGACTGGAGTGTAAACATTGCGAGGTTCTACTGAAACTGTGTAAGGCCCTGGTCAGACCATCTCAGGAATAATGTGAACATCTCTGGGCCCCTAATCTAAGGGGAGGTATACTGACAGTCCAGAGGAGGTTCACTTGGCCAGTCCCAGGTACACAGGGTCTTTTATTTTCATTCACTCATTGGTTATGGGCATCACTGGGCTGGTCATGGCTTTGGAAGGTGCTGCCTGAGGAGCCTCGGGGAGTTGCTGCAGTGCGTCTTGTAGATGGGACACACTGCTGCTACTGAGGGTCGGGGGGTGGTGCCAATCGAGCGGGGGCTGCTTTTTCCCTGGATCGTGTCGAGCTTCTCGAGGGTTGCAGGAGCAGCCACCCATCCAGGGGCAAGTGGGGAGTGTTCCCTCACCCTTCTGACCTGTGTCTTGTCGATGGTGGGACAGGCTTTGAGGGAGTGAGTCAGGAGGGGAGTTACTCGCTGCGGGATTCCCAGCCTCCGACCTGCTGCTGTGTTAATGTTGAGTTTCTGGTCAATGGCAACCTTCAGTATGTGGTGGATTTGGTGATGGTAATACCATTGAATGTCAAGGGGGTGATGGTTAGATTCAGTGACGGTAACACCATTGAATGTCAAGGGGGTGATGGTTAGATTCAGTGATGGTAACACCATTGAATGTCAAGGGGGTGATGGTTAGATTCAGTGACGGTAACACCATTGAATGTCAAGGGGGTGATGGTTAGATTCAGTGACGGTAACACCATTGAATGTCAAGGGGGTGATGGTTAGATTCAGTGACGGTAACACCATTGAATGTCAAGGGGGTGATGGTTAGATTCAGTGACGGTAACACCATTGAATGTCAAGGGGCGATGGTTAGATTCAGTGATGGTAACACCATTGAATGTCGAGGGGGAGATGGTTAGATTCAGTGATGGTAATACCATTGAATGTCAAGGGGGAGATGGTTAGATTCAGTGATGGTAACACCATTGAATATCAAGGGGGAGATGGTTAGATTCAGTGATGGTAACACCATTGAATGTCAAGGGGGAGATGGTTAGATTTAGTGATGGTAACACCATTGAATGTCAAGGGGGAGATGGTTAGATTCAGTGATGGTAACACCATTGAAGGTCAAGGGGGTGATGGTTAGATTCAGTGATGGTAACACCATTGAATGTCAAGGGGGTGATGGTTAGATTCAGTGATGGTAACACCATTGAATATCAAGGGGGTGATGGTTAGATTCAGTGATGGTAACACCATTGAATGTCAAGGGGGTGATGGTTAGATTCAGTGATGGTAACACCATTGAATGTCAAGGGGGAGATGATTAGATTCAGTGATGGGAGCACCATTGAATGTCAAGGGGGTGGTGGTTAGATTCAGTGATGGTAACTCCATTGAATGTCAAGGGGAGATGGTTAGATTCAGTGATGGTAACACCATTGAATGTCAAGGGGAGATAGTTAGATTCAGTGATGGTAACACCATTGAATGTCAAGGGGGTGATGGTTAGATTCAATGATGGTAACGCCATTGAATGTCAAGGGGGTGATGGTTAGATTCAGTGATGGTAACACCATTGAATGTCAAGGGGGTGATGGTTAGATTCAGTGACGGTAACACCATTGAATGTCAAGGGGGTGAAGGTTAGATTCAGTGATGGTAACACCATTGAATGTCAAGGGGGCGATGGTTAGATTCAGTGATGGTAACACCATTGAATGTCAAGGGGGAGATGATTAGATTCAGTGATGGGAGCACCATTGAATGTCAAGGGGGCGATGGTTAGATTCAGTGATGGTAACACCATTGAATGTCAAGGGGGTGATGGTTAGATTCAGTGATGGTAACACCATTGAATGTCAAGGGGGCGATGGTTAGATTCAGTGATGGTAACACCATTGAATGTCAAGGGGGCGATGGTTAGATTCAGTGATGGTAACACCATTGAATGTCAAGGGGGTGAAGGTTAGATTCAGTGATGGGAACACCATTGAATGTCAAGGGGGTGAAGGTTAGATTCAGTGATGGGAACACCATTGAATGTCAAGGGGGTTTGACAGGGTAAATGTGGAGATGTTGTTTCCCTTGGTGGGGGAGTCTAGGACTGGAGGATATCATCTCAGAATAATTTAATAACTTAAAGGAGTCCCACCTTCTCCCAGATCCCTGTGGGAGTGAGACCCAAATCCATTGAGTCCCATGCATTGAGTGAAGATATTTCCCATGAATACCCAATTGAATTCATGAGGATTGCCTCTTAGTACTCGAGTGTAGTGCTCAGGGGTGAGGGGGAACACTAGGCAACTGCGTTACAACGGAATCCAGCTAGAAACCAGCACCTGATACTCACTGATTCTCATCCAGGACACTGAACCTGTCCAGATAGGGAAAGTTGGACGAGATGATGCTGAACTCCTTCTGGGAGATGTAGCCATCGTGGTCGACATCGAAATTTCGGAACACAGACTGCAACGAAGGGAAACAGAGAGACTGAGACGGTCAAGTACACCAAGGATAAACCACACACCAAATCCAGGAATAAGGGTCCCACAGAACAGTCCCCACAGACTCATTGGAGGGAGTGCCGCACTGTCGGGGGGTCAGTACTGAGGGAGTGCCGCACTGTCGGAGGGTCAGTACTGAGGGAGTGCCGCACTGTCGGAGGGTCAGTACTGAGGGAGTGCTGCACTGTCGGAGGGTCAATACTGAGGGAGTGCCACACTGTCGGAGGGTCAATACTGAGGGAGTGCCACACTGTCGGGGGGTCAGTACTGAGGGAGTGCCGCACTGTCGGAGGGTCAGTACTGAGGGAGTGCCGCACTGTCGGAGGGTCAATACTGAGGGAGTGCCACACTGTCGGAGGGTCAGTACTGAGGGAGGGCCGCACTGTCAGAGGGTCAGTACTGAGGGAGCGCCGCACTGTCGGAGGGTCAGTACTGAGGGAGTGCCGCACTGTCGGAGGGTCAGTACTGAGGGAGTGCCGCACTGTCGGAGGGTCAGTACTGAGGGAGTGCAGCACTGTCGGAGGGTCAGTACTGAGGGAGTGCAGCACTGTCGGAGGGTCAGTACTGAGGGAGTGCCGCACTGTCAGAGGGTCAGTACTGAGGGAGTGCCGCACTGTCGGAGGGTCAGTACTGAGGGAGCGCCGCACTGTCAGAGGGTCAGTACAGAGGAAGCGCCGCACTGTCAGAGGGTCAGTACATGGAGCCAATATTTATGTGTCAACAAACATCAGTGAACTTTACAGTCTCTCTGTGCTGGTTGGGTTGCTTGCTGTGGAGTCTTGCGGTATGCGAGTCAGGTGTCAATTTACATCCAGCGCAGGAGGGGGCAGCACCTGGTCAAAGACTCCGATGTGTATCGGGGTGATGAGGCAGTTGCCCACCAAGGCCATGCCAATATTGGGACATTGGAGGGCACCGTCCATCAGTGCTGAGCGTCTGATGGGGTTCGATGGGAAGGGGAGTTCCCTGTCCTTTCCACGCGAGGATTGACCCAATTCCCCTCACATGGTATGGTCGGACAAGATGGCGGCAGCTCGATCCTCGTCTCTCTGGGCAATGTCTTCGCTTCGCCGGTGCTGGCCACACTTCCGTCCTCCCGTTCCCTCGAGATTTTCCGGACCCTACCCGGAATGTCCTTGCATGGGGTGCTTCCCACCCCCCAGACCCTAAACCGAAGGGGAACATCGTTCTCCCTCCTCCATTGTTCGATGATGCCAAACCTCCCTGTTCTTCCGTGGGATGCGGACAGTGCCCAGCGTTTGCTGTCCATTCCTCAGAGGGAATAGCTCACCTTTCAGAGGACAGTTGGGACCCCTGGGCCTGGAGTCACGTGTGGGCCCACACAGGGATATTCTGCCCAAGGGTGGGTTTTTGCATCATCCGATGATGGTTTCTCATTCCCCGTTGGCCCTTATCTTTGAAGTCTGAGGGGAAGGACAATGCCAACGAAGGGAGACGTGGATAGGTTCCCTGTGAGGCAAGGGTATCCGCCACCTCTGCCTGCCTCTCGGACAGGACCGCCCTGGTCGACACCCAGTGAAAGAATTCTTAAAGACGGACGACATACAAACAAAATTGAAACCATCTCCTGCACTCAGCCCTCAGGCCTGTTGCTTTTGACCCTTGGGAAGCTGTTGTCCCTTTGATTAGCCCAGAACAAACTCCTCACGATTTGGAATGTCTCAATGGGCCCTTCTGTTGGGCCACAGACAAACACCCGCGCACAAATACACACACACACACGCGTGCGCTCACACACACAGACACACACACACACATGCAAACACACATACAGACAGACACGCGCACACTCACTCAGACACGCACACACTCAGACACACACAGACATGCACACACACAGACATGCACGCACTCAGACACACACAGATACATGCGCACACTCACACAGACACACACACAGACACGCACACACACAGACATATACGCACTCAGACACACACAGATATACACGCACACACGCACACAGACAGGCACATTCACACACAGACACGCACACTCACAGACACGCACACTCACAGACACACACACACACACAGACACACACACACAGACATGCACACACACAGAGACATGCACGCACTCAGACACACACACAGACACGCACACATACGCACACAGACATGCACACGCACACATGCACACAGACACATGCACATACACACACATGTCATTTAATATCTCGCTCCCTCGGGGATTTCCCACTCTACCCAGTGAGCGGTGAAATCCCGGAGCCGCACAACCCCACTTTCCTGGTTGCCCAGGCTGTTACAGGCAGACTCTGGCCCTTAGGCCCAAGGCTTCACCTACCTCCACCATCTTGAGGATATGCTTGTTGATGAGGTCAGGGTCTGTTTTGGGTTTGACAGCTGATGCCCATTCCTCGATAACCAGAGATTTGGGTGGCGTTGGGCTTGAGGGCTGCAAAGAGAGAGAAAAACGTCATCAAGCCCTTGAGATGTCGAGCAGCTGACACCCCTCAGACACCCGTAATGGGACTCCGAGTACCTTGTAGTCTGTGTTGTGGTCAGGCCTCAGTTACGCCACGGTGAGACCACACTTGGGAATACTGTGTCTTATTCTGGTCTTCCTACCTCAGTTGCCAAAGAGAGAGTGAAGTGGGTCTCTAGTATGACACTGGGGATGGTAGGGTTGTCATGTGAGGAGATTCATAGATCCATCGAGATGTACAACCTGTAAACAGACCCTTGGGCCCAACCTGTCCATGCTGACCAGATATCCCAACCTAATCTAGTTCCATTTGCCAGCACTTGGCCCATATCCCTCCAAATCCTTCCTATTCATGTCCCCATCTATATGCCTTTTAAATGTTGTCATTGTACCAGCCTCCACCACTTCCTCTGGCAGCTCATTCCACACACACACCACCCTCAGGGTGAAAACATTGACACTCAGGTCCCTTTTATATCTTTCCCCTCTCACCTTAAACCCATGCCCCTCTCGTTCTGGACTCCCCCACCCCCAGGGAAAAGACCTTGTCTATTTAGAGTCAAGATTAGAGTGGTGCTGGAAAAGCTTTCGTGGATCTATGAGCCCTTCCTGATGAAGGGCTCCTGCCCCCGAAACGTCAATTTTCCGGCTCCTCGGACACTGCTGTGTTTTTTTTCCAAGCACCACTTTTTCCAGCTTGACTCACTACCTGGTCCCAGCATCTGTCCCACTCAAGATCGGAGACGGTGACAGAGAGTGGGGGAACTCGGCCCCGGACAATCACAAAGGCCGACCTCCCAATCTACAGAATCCATCTACCAGGGTCAAGGGAAGGCCGCCCAGCGTTCCCAAAGACCCATCCCCACCCTGGGAATGTTTTTCACCAACCTCTACCATCGGGGAGAAGGTACAGAAGCCTGAACACACACACCAGCCGCTTTCCAAACAGTTTCTACCCGAATGTTGTTAGAATACCGAATGGCCTCACAAACATTCGCCTGTCCCTGTGTTTTTGCTGTTGCTGCTGTTTCCCCATTGTTTACTCTCGATGCTCCTTAACTCCGTGATCTGCCGGGATTGCTCGCTAGACAAAGCCTCAGGAGACAGGACAATCAATTCAATTCAATTTAGATTTACAAGATGTCAGGGCACACCAAAGTTAGAGAGGCATTGAGATAGAGAACTGACCACGATCATACTTAACAGGGGAGCAGGTTCGAAGGGCCGAATGGCCTAATCCTAATGCCAATTTTTCTCTCTCTCGATTCCTTCCCACTCCGAAACTCCTAATTGATTTCCCAGAATTCCCGAGGCTCTCAGGGAAGTTCGGATTTGACTGGACGCAAGGGAACATCAGCCCTCTTCTTCAGAGGAAGGGAAGGAGGCAGGAAGCAAGGAACTGTGGGATACTGAGCTTCACTACTGTCATCGGGAAGCCGTTAGAAGCTGTTTTTAAAGACGTTACAACAGGGAACTTGGGTAACCTCAAGGTAATCGGGCTGAGTCTGAGTACAGGAGTTGGGAGGTCATATTGTGGCTGTACAGGACGTTGGTGAGGTCACTTTTGGAAGACTGCGTTCAATTCTGGCCACCCTGCTATAGGAAGGATGTTGTGAAGCTTGAGGGGGTGCAGAAAACGATGTTGCCAGGGTTGGAGGGTTTGAGCTAGAGGGAGAGGCTGAACAGGCTGAAGCTGTTTTCCCTGGAGCGTCGGAGGCTGAGGGGTGACCTTATAGAGGTTTATAAAATCATGAGGGGCATGGATAGGGTGAATAGGCAAAGTCTTTTCCCTGGGGTGGGGGAGTCCAGAACTAGAGGGGCATAGGTTTAGGGTGAGAGGGGGAAGATATAAAAGAGAACTAAGGGGCAACTTTTTCACACAGAGGGTGGTACGTGTATGGAATGAGCTGCCAGAGGATGTGGTGGAGGCTGGTACAATGACAACATTTAAAAGGCATTTATTGAAGATATCTGTTTGGTATGGTTTGGACAGAAGGGTCTGTTTCCGTGCTGGACATCTCTATGACTCTAAGAGTCAACACGGTCTTGTGAAAGGGAAGCCATGAGTAAACAGGGCACTGCAGTTTCCTGAGATAACTCGCGCTGTGGATAAAGGGGAACCTGTAGATGTCTGGTATTTAGATTTCCCGAAGGCATTTGCGAAGGTGGCTCATCAAAGAGTACACAGAAAATAAAAGATCAAACTACAGGGGAGAGTTCATTGTCATAGACCGAAGATTGGATGGCAGAGACCTGGCATAAATGGGGTGAGGGGCATGATTAGATTAGATTAGATTACTTACAGTGTGGAAACAGGCCCTTCGGCCCAACAAGTCCACACCGACCCGCTGAAGCGTAACCCACCCATACCCCTACACCGTGTGGGTGGCACGGTGGCACAGTGGTTAGCACTGCTGCCTCACAGCGCCAGAGATCCGGGTTCAATTCCCGCCTCAGGCGACTAACTGTGTGGAGTTTGCACGTTCTCCCCATGTCTGCGTGGGTTTTCTCCGGGTGCTCCGGTTTCCTCCCACAGTCCAAAGATGTGCAGGTCAGGTGAATTGGCCATGCTAAATTGCCTGTAGTGTTAGGTAAGGGGTAAATGTAGGGGTATGGGTGGGTTGCGCTTCGACGGGGCGGTGTGGACTTGTTGGGCCAAAGGGCCTGTTTCCACACTGTAAGTAATCTAATCTAATCTAATCTAATCTAATCTACATTTACCCCTTACCTAACACTATGGGCAATTTAGCATGGCCAATTCACCTGGCCTGCACATCTTTGGACTGTGGGAGGAAACCGGAGCACCCGGAGGAAACCCACGCAGACACGGGGAGAACGTGCAAACTCCACACAGAGAGTCGCCTGAGGCGGGAATTGAACCCGGGTCTCAGGCTAGATGTAGTGAGTCATAGAGTTGTGCAGCATGAAAACAGATCCTTCGGCCCAACCAGTCCGTAACCGCCAAACTGAACTAGTCCCATGTCATAGAGTCATACACTCACGGAAACAGACCCTTCGGCCCAACCAGTCCGTGCTGACCCATAATCCCAAACTAAACCTGCCTGCTCCTGGCCCATATCCCTCCAAACCCTTTCCTATTCATGTCCTTATCCAAATGTCTTATAAATGTTGTAACTGTCCCCACAATCCACCACTTCCTCTGGAAGGTCATTCCACACTGGATCCACTCTCTGGGTAAAACAAAATAAACCCTCATGTCTTCTTAAAATCGCTCTCCTCTCATCTTAGCGCCCTAGTCTTGAACTCCACCCACCCTAGGGGAAAGACACATGTCGTTCACCCTATCCATGCCCCCTCATGATTTTATAAACCTCTATAAGGTCACCCCTCAGCCTCTGACGCTCCAGGGAAAAAGGTCCCAGCCTATCCAGCCTCTCTTTATAACTCAAACCCTCCATTCCCGGTAACATCCTGGTAAATCTCTTCTGACCCCTCTCCAGTTTAAGAATCTCCTTCCTGTAACAGGGCGGCCAGAACTGGACACAGTACTCCAGACGAGGCCTCACCAATGTCCTGTACAACCCCAACATGACGTCCCAACCCCTATACTCAAAGGACTGAGCAATGAAGGCAGGTATGCTAAATACCTTCTTAACCGTCCTGTCGACCTGTGAGGCAAACTTCAAAGAATTATGTAACTGAGCCCCGAGGTCCCTCTGTTTGACAGCACTACCCAGAGCCCTAGCATTACTTTATAAGTCCTGCCCTTTGTGTGTTTTACCAAAATGCAATTCCTCGCATTTATCCAAATGAAACTCCATCTGCTGCTTCTCAGCCCGTTGACCCAATAGATGCTGTGGGTTGGTTGGCGATTGGGGATGTGGGGAATAGGCTGATGGGGCAAGTTGAAACCCGAGTGTGAGGATAGTAAAGCAGAGGCATGACTGGGCTGGGAACTGACGGGGTTTAGGAGGCATGGAGGAACAGGAGAGTGGGGAGTGATCAGTGAAGGGGCTTTGGTCATGGTGAGGGAACTGGGAAGGGGCGATACTAAGAGAGAGAGAGAAAGGGAGAGGGGCATCCCAAGGGATAAATTGGTTTTAGACAATATCACACATGCACACACTCACACTCTCTCTCTCACACACATGTGCAGGTTAGGGTGGATTGGCCGTGCTAAATTGTCCCATAGTGTCCAGGGATGTGCGGGTTAGGGTGGATTGGCCGTGCTAAATTGTCCCATAGTGCCCAGGGATGTGTAGGTTAGGGTGGATTGGCCGTGCTAAATTGTCCCATAGTGTCCAGGGATGTGCGGGTTAGGGTGGATTGGCCGTGCTAAATTGTCCCATAGTGTCCAGGGATGTGCGGGTGAGGGTGGATTGGCCGTGCTAAATTGTCCCATAGTGTCCAGGGATGTGCGGGTTAGGGTGGATTGGCCGTGCTAAATTGTCCCATAGTGTCCAGGGATGTGCAGGTTAAGGTGGATTGGCCGTGCTAAATTGTCCCATAGTGTCCAGGGATGTGCAGGTTAGGGTGGATTGGCTGTGCTAAATTGTCCCATAGTGCCCAGGGATGTACAGGTTAGGGTGGATTGGCCGTGCTAAATTGTCCCATAGTGTCCAGGGATGTGCAGGTTAGGGTGGATTGGCCGTGCTAAATTGTCCCATAGTACCCAGGGATGTGCAGATTAGGGTGGATTGGCCGTGCTAAATTGTCCCATAGTGTCCAGGGATGTGCAGATTAGGGTGGATTGGCCGTGCTAAATTGTCCCATAGTGTCCAGGGATGTGCAGATTAGGGTGGATTGGCCGAGCTAAATTGTCCCATAGTGCCCAGGGATGTGCAGGTTAGGGTGGATTGGCTGTGGGAAATGCAGGGAAAGGATAGGGATGTGTCTGGTGCGATGCACTTCAGAGGGTGGGTGTTGAAATGATGGGCTGAATGGCCTGTTTCCATACTCAGGGAATCTATGATGATGGAAACGGACTCGAACTGTTTTTAAGGATGGGATCGATAGATTTTGATCAGTGACAGAGGAGAAGGTTATCAGGTATCAGTGGGATTGTGAGAAATCAGATCAATTTGGTTCTTATTGAACACTGCAGCTGGCTCGAGGGGCCAAATGGCCTTCCCTACTCCTATTACCCCTACACAACACAACACTCCCTCAGAGCTACACCTCCGACAGTGCGGCACTCCCTCAGTACTGACCCTCCGAGAGTGCAGCACTCCCTCAGCACTGACCCTCTGACAGTACGGCACTCCCTCAGTACTCACCCTCCGAGAGTGCAGCACTCCCTCAGCACTGACCCTCCGACAGTACGGCACTCCCTCAGTACTCACCCTCCGAGAGTGCAGCACTCCCTCAGCACTGACCCTCCGACAGTGCGGCACTCCCTCAGTACTGACCCTCCGACAGTACGGCACTCCCTCAGTACTGACCCTCTGACAGTGGGGCACTCCCTCAGTACTGACCCTCCGACAGTGCAGCACTCCCTCAGTACTGACCCTCGGACAGTGCGGCACTCCCTCAGTACTGACCCTCCGACAGTGCGGCACTCCCTCAGCACTGACCCTCCGACAGTGTGGCACTCCCTCAGTACTGACCCTCTGACAGTGCGGCACTCCCTCAGCACTGACCCTCCGACAGTGCGGCACTCCCTCAGCACTGACCCTCTGACAGTGCGGCACTCCCTCAGTACTGACCCTCTGACAGTGCGGCACTCCCTCAGTACTGACCCTCCGACAGTGCTGCACTCCCTCAGTACTGACCCTCCGACAGTGCGGCACTCCCTCAGTACTGACCCTCTGACAGTGCGGCACTCCCTCAGTACTGACCCTCCGACAGTGCTGCACTCCCTCAGTACTGACCCTCCGACAGTGTGGCACTCCCTCAGTACTGACCCTCTGACAGTGCGGCACTCCCTCAGTACTGACCCTCTGACAGTGCGGCGCTCCCTCAGCACTGACCCTCCGACACTGCGGCGCTCCCTCAGTACTGATCCTCTGACAGTGCAGCACTCCCTCAGTACTGACCCTCCGACAGTGCGGCACTCCCTCAGTACTGACCCTCTGACCGTGCGGCACTCCCTCAGTACTGACCCTCCGACAGTGCGGCACTCCCTCAGTACTGACCCTCCGACAGTGCCCACTCCCTCAGTACTGACCCTCCGACAGTGCGGCACTCCCTCAGTACTGACCCTCTGACAGTGCGGTGCTCCCTGATTACCACACTCGGAGTATGTTCCTTCATTTATGAGCTGGGTTGCTTGGAAGGGGTTTGAGTGGAGCTGGAGCTGGGGTTTGGGAATGCGAACACAGTGAACAGATCTCCGTACTCACCGCTGACTTGGATGTGCGAGGTTCCCGTGACAAGGACAGTTTGTAAATCTCATCGTCAGTGTGGAACTGGTCCAGGGAGACCTGTCATGGAGATTGAATGGTTAGTGGAGAGTTGGGGGAGCTCTGCTCTCTTTGGAGAAGCTGTGAAGGTGAAATGTGGATCTCATCAAGGAGATGTCTGCATCGCTATCATCACATTGGGCTCTGTTTACAGTGTAAGCTGAATCAATCAATTCCCTCTCTCTGTCAGTTTTCAACAAGATGATTTATTAACCAGCTTCTTCAAAGCAATATAATATAAAACTGTTTTTATGACAGTGAATCGTTAGTTAACAGGCAGATTGAGCAATATAAACATACTCTCATACACACATGCACACACTCACACCCTCTCTCTCACACACATACACACAGACTCTCACACACACATGCACACACTCACACCCTCTCTCTCACACACATACACAGACTCTCATACACACATGCACACACTCACACCCTCTCTCTCACACACACATACACACAGACTCTCACACACACACGCAGATACACACTCTCTCTCACACACACATACTTACACACACTCCTGTCACACACACACATTCATTCACACACACGCACATGGTCTCATAGACACACACATACACACAGTTACACATACACACATACTCACGCATGCACACAAACAGACACACTCATTCTCTTACACACACACACAAGTCTGTCGCACACATACACTCATGCACTCACACAGGCTCACATACACACACACATGGTCGCACACACACACTCATGCACACACACACGGGCTCACACACATGCAGACACTCTCACACAGACATACATACACACTCTGTTGCACACATACACTCATGCACACACATAGCGTCACATACACTCTCTCACACACATTCTAAACCTGCTCTCACACTCTCTCTTACACACATTCGGTCACACACATACATACACACACACAGACTCACAGCACAAACATACATTCAGTCACATGCTCGTACATACACTCACACACACACTCACTTACAAACGCACACACCCCTTCTCTCATATACACACAAACACTCTCATCCATACATTTACACATGCACGCACTCCCTCACACATTACTACTCACTCACTCACACACCCTCACATACATATGCTCCAGCTAAAGACAGCAATAAAATAAAGATGGCTTTTCTGGAAATAACCATGTAACCAATAGCATTAATGGGTTACCAATGAGAACAGACATGTGAAGCAGGCGATTGCCCACAAGCTATTGATGTGACGTCCTGGGGTGTGTGGGCAAGTCACAAATGGCACATGGTTACAGACACAGCTCACTCACGAAACCTTGAGCTGAGCACTCTTACAATGAGGCCTTCAACCTGATTTAACGGCCAGAGTTTTCTGCTCAGAAGTGAGAGTGATCAGCTGGGGCAACTTGTTCTCAGCAGGCTTTCCTCCACCTGAACCTATCCCCAAACCAACACTCCTCCGATTAAACAAGCAACTCTCTGAGCCAGGCAGACTATGTGTGCAAGAGAGAGTGTGAGAGCAGGTTGAGAAAAAGAGCAAGAATTAACACCTTGCGATATTTGCTCAATTTTGTCAAGTTTGCACCAATGAAGGCCTGTGTCAGTACAATTCAGGATTCATTGGAGAACGAGCATTCATGACAACACAGTTGAGTTGCTGTGAGAGCGAACAGGTCTAAGGCTGAAGGCTGAGATAACAGGGATTGGAAAGGGCTTGAGAAATAGAGATGTGTGCTGGGTATTGACAGGATTCTTTCTGAAGAGCTCGGATTGGGATTATCTTGCACACAGACCATGAATAAAAACTAACATTTGTTTAATCCGTGCAGACCCGGGGAGGGGGCTCACTTCTCTTAATGAGCTGAGATGTTCAGTCTCAGTTTTTGATCGGGTTTAGGGCAGCGCGGTGGCTCAGTGGGTTAGCACTGCTGCCTCACGGTGCCAGGGTCCCAGGTTCGATCCCACCCTCGGGCGACTGTCTGTGTGGAGTTTGCACATTCTCCCCCTGTGTCTGCGTGGGTTTCCTCCGAGTGCTCCGATTTCCTCCCACAGTCCAAAAGCTGTGCAGGTTAGGGTGGATTGGCCGTGCTAAATTGTCCCATAGTGCCCAGGGATGTGCAGGTTAGGGTGGATTGGCCGTGCTAAATTGTCCCATTGTGCCCAGGGATGTGCAGGTTAGGGTGGATTGGCCGTGCTAAATTGTCCCATAGTGCCCAGGGATGTGCAGGTTAGGGTGGATTGGCCGTGCTAAATTGTCCCATAGTGCCCAGGGATGTGCAGGTTAGGGTGGATTGGCTGTGCTAAATTACCCCATAGTGCCCAGGGATGTGCAGGTTAGGGTGGATTGGCTGTGCTAAATTGTCCCATAGTGCCCAGGGATGTGCAGGTTAGGGTGGATTGGCCGTGCTAAATTGTCCCATAGTGTCCAGGGATGTGCAGGTTAGGGTGGATTGGCCGTGCTAAATTGTCCCATAGTGCCCAGGGATGTGCAGATTAGGGTGGATTGGCCGTGCTAAATTGTCCCATAGTGCCCAGGGATGTGCAGGTTAGGGTGGATTGGCCGTGCTAAATTGTCCCATAGTGTCCAGGGATGTGCAGGTTAGGGTGGATTGACCGTGCTAAATTGTCCCATAGTGCCCAGGGATGTGCAGGTTAGGGTGGATTGGCTGTGCTAAATTGTCCCATAGTGCCCTGGGATGTACAGGTTAGGGTGGATTGGCCGTGCTAAATTGCCCCATAGTGCCCAGGGATGTGCAGGTTAGGGTGGATTGGCCGTGCTAAATTGCCCCATAGTGTCCAGGGATGTGCAGGTTAGGGTGGATTGGCCATGCTAAATTGTCCCATAGTGCCCAGGGATGTGCAGGTTAGGGTGGGATTGGCCGTGCTAAATTGTCCCCATAGTGCCCAGGGATGTGCAGGTTAGGGTGGATTGGCTGTGGTTACAGGGATAGGGTAGGGCAGTGTGTCTGGGTGGGCTGTTTTTCAGCGGGTCGGTGTGAACTCGATGGGCTGAATGGCCTACTCCCACAGTTTTGGGGTTTGATGCATAAGGAGAAATTGTCCTGGATTGTGGGAGGACCTGCGACCTCTGGGTGCACAGATTAACCAGATTCAACGAAGGAACCAGGGGAAGAGAAACTTGGAAGGTGTGGTCACTGAACTCCGAGATTATGTTTCGGGGAATAATTTAGCTTCGGAAAAATATAACTCAAGTGCATCGTATTCATCAGGGAACCAAGAGCAGCGACATCAAAACAGACCATCGATGTTCCTGCAATGGTCAAGTGGGATATGAGGCTACAGCAACAGCAGTAGGGCATTCGGCCCATTGACTCTCCCCCAGCATTTGATGGGATCGTGGCTGATCTCGAATATAGAAAAATACAGCGCAGTACAGGCCCTTCAGCCCTTGATGTTGCGCCGACCGAAGCCTACC
>NC_092769.1:68570568-68635568 GCF_047496795.1 Chiloscyllium punctatum
TTCTATAGGCCCTGATCAGTGCACTGTTCTATAGGCTTTAATCGGTGAGGTGTTCTATAGGCCCTGATTGGTGCAGTGTCCTATAGGCTCTGATTGGTGCACTGTTCTATAGGCTCTGATCGGTGAGGTGTTCTAAGGCCCTGATCAGTGCAGTGTTCTATAGGCTCTGAGTGGTGCACAGCTCTATAGGCTCTGATAGATGCACAGTTCTATAGGCCCTGATCAGTGCACTGTTCTATAGGCTCGGATCGGTAAGGTGTTCTATAGGCTCTGATCAGTGCAGTGTTCTATAGGCTCGGATCGGTGCAGTGTTCTATAGGCTCTGATTGGTGCGGTGTTCTATAGGCTCTGATCGGTGCACAGTTCTATAGGTTCTGATCGGTGCAGTGTTCTATAGGCTCTGATTGGTGCGGTGTTCTATAGGCACTGATCGGTGAGGTGTTCTATAGGCCCTGATCAGTGCACTGTTCTATAGGCTCTGATTGGTGAGGTGTTCTATAGGCCCTGATCAGTGCAGTGTCCTATAGGCTCTGATCGGTGCAGTGTTCAATAGGCTCGGATCGGTGCAGTGTTCTATAGGCTCTGATTGGTGCGGTGTTCATAGGCTCTGATCGGTGCACAGTTCTATAGGTTATGATCGGTGCAGTGTTCTATAGGCTCTGATCGGTGCAGTGTTCTATAGGCACTGATCGGTGCAGTGTCCTATAGGCTCTGATCGGTGCAGTGTTCTATAGGCACTGATCGGTGCAGTGTTCTATAGGCTCGGATCGGTGCAGTGTTCTATAGGCTCTGATTGGTGCGGTGTTCTATAGGCTCTGATCGGTGCACAGTTCTATAGGTTCTGATTGGTGCGGTGTTCTATAGGCTCTGATCGGTGCACAGTTCTATAGGCTCTGATCAGTGCAGTGTCCTATAGGCTCTGATCGGTGCAGTGTTCTATAGGCACTGATCGGTGCAGTGTTCTATAGGCTCTGATCAGTGCACAGTTCTATAGGCTCTGATTGGTGCGGTGTCCTATAGGCTCTGATCAGTGCACAGTTCTATAGGCTCTGATCGGTGAGGTGTTCTATAGGCTTTGATCAGTGCGGTGTTCTATAGGCTCTGAACGGTGCGGTGTTCCATAGGCTCCGATCAGTGCACAGTTCTATAGGCCCTGATCGGTGCACTGTTCTATAGGCCCTGATCGGTGCACTATTCTATAAGGCTCTGATCGGGGCAGGGTTCCGCAGACCCCAAGTAGTGCACAGTTGAACAGAACACTGTTCCATAGGCTCCTACCTTTACGACATCGGGGCTGACGTAATGGTAGGTTTCCTTCAGGCGGGAGATGGCGCTGTGACTCAACCCACCAATCACTGCCATCAGAGTGTTGTAATTCTGGAGCTGTAACAGTCTCTGTAAGGGACAGAAAACAGAGGGAGCTTTACTCTGTATCTAACCCCGTGCTGTCCCTGTCCTGGGGAGTGTTTGAAGGGGGACAGTGTAGAGAGAGCTTTACTCTGTATCTAACCCCGTGCTGTCCCTGTCCTAGGGAGTGTTTGATGGGGGGACAGTGTAGAGGGAGCTTTACTCTGTATCTAACCCCGTGCTGTCCCTGTCCTGGGGAGTGTTTGATGGGGGACAGTGTAGAGGGAGCTTTACTCTGTATCTAACCCTGTGCTGTCCCTGTCCTGGGGGGTGTTTGATGGGGGACAGTGTAGAGGGAGCTTTACTCTGTATCTAACCCCGTGCTGTCCCTGTCCTGGGGAGTGTTTGAAGGGGGACAGTGTAGAGAGAGCTTTACTCTGTATCTAACCCCGTGCTGTCCCTGTCCTGGGGAGTGTTTGATGGGGCACAGTGTAGAGGGAGCTTTACTCTGTATCTAACGCCGTGCTGTCCCTGTCCTGGGGAGTGTTTTATGGGGGACAGTGTAGAGGGAGCTTTACTCTGTATCTAACCCCGTGCTGTCCCTGTCCTGGGGAGTGTTTAATGGGGGGACAGTGTAGAGTGAGCTTTACTCTGTATCTAACCCCGTGCTGTCCCTGTCCTGGGGAGTGTTTGATGGGGCACAGTGTAGAGGGAGCTTTACTCTGTATCTAACCCCGTGCTGTCCCTGTTCTGGGGAGTGTTTGATGGGGGGACAGTGTAGAGGGAGCTTTACTCTGTATCTAACCCCGTACTGTCCCTGTCCTGGGGAGTGTTTGATGGGGGCACAGTGTAGAGGGAGCTTTACTCTGTATCTAACCCCGTGCTGTCCCTGTCCTGGGGAGTGTTTGATGTGGGACAGTGTAGAGGGAGCTTTACTCTGTATCTAACCCCGTGCTGTCCCTGTCCTGGGGAGTGTTTGGTGGGGGGGGACAGTGTAGAGGGAGCTTTACTCTGTATCTAACCCCATACTGTCCCTGTCCTGGGGAGTGTTTGGTGGGGGGGGGACAGTGTAGAGGGAGCTTTACTCTGTATCTAACCCTGTGCTGTCCCTGTCCTCGGGAGTGTTTGATGGGGGACAGTGTAGAGGGAACTTTACTCTGTATCTAACCCTGTGCTGTCCCTGTCCTCGGGAGTGTTTGATGGGGGACAGTGTAGAGGAAGCTTTACTCTGTATCTAACCCCGTGCTGTCCCTGTCCTGGGGAGTGTTTGATGCGGGACAGTGTAGAGGGAGCATTACTCTGTATCTAACCCCGTGCTGTCCCTGTCCTGGGGAGTGTTTGATGGGGGGGACAGTGTAGAGGAAGCTTTACTCTGTATCTAACCCTGTGCTGTCCCTGTCCTGGGTAGTGTTTGATGGGGGACAGTGTAGAGGGAGCTTTACTCTGTATCTAACCCCATGCTGTCCCTGTCCTGGGGAGTGTTTGATGGGGGACAGTATAGAGAGAGCTTTACTCTGTATCTAACCCCATGCTGTCCCTGTCCTGGGGAGTGTTTGATGGGGGACAGTGTAGAGGAAGCTTTACTCTGTATCTAACCCCGTGCTGTCCCTGTCCTGGGGAGTGTTTGATGGGGGGACAGTGTAGAGGGAGCGTTACTCTGTATCTAACCCCGTGCTGTCCCTGTCCTGGGGAGTGTTTGATGGGGGGACAGTGTAGAGGGAGCTTTACTCTGTATCTAACCCCGTGCTGTCCCTGTCCTGGGGAGTGTTTGATGGGGGGGTCAGTGTAGAGGGAGCTTTACTCTGTATCTAACCCCGTGCTGTCCCTGTCCTGGGGAGTGTTTGATGGGGGACAGTGTAGAGGGAGCTTTACTCTGTATCTAACCCCGTGCTGTCCCTGTCCTGGGGGGTGTTTGATGGGGAACAGTGTAGAGGGAGCTTTACTCTGTATCTAACCCCGTGCTGTCCCTGTCCTGGGGGGTGTTTGATGGGGGACAGTGTAGAGGGAGCTTTACTCTGTATCTAACCCCGTGCTGTCCCTGTCCTGGGGAGTGTTTGACGGGGGACATCGTGGACCTGATTGGTCAGAAGTCTCCCGCGCTGAGCCCCTGACCTTTGACCCGTGCCCTTCGCATTGGGTTGCCGTACCTGGGCGACGTGGACGAATTTGGTGATGACCTCTGCCCTCTGTTGCGGGGTGCGCATGCTCAGGACCATCATCTGGACCCACTGGGACACGCTGTTGAACAGACTGATGAACCTCTCCAGAATAGGGTTATCCTTGGTGCAGCCATGTTTGGCAAAACTCTGGTAGTCCCTGAACTGCCAGTGAGAAAGGACGGAGAGGGGATTGTGGAGGAAGAGAATCCAACATTCGACTGAGAGACTGATGAGATATCTCACACTGCTCACCTCACCCACCCCAACCCGCGACATTGCTGCTCCACCAACCGGACGGTGGGTTTAATGACGGGACGTTTCTACGAGGAACTGCCCACCTCAACAGCAGAGTGCTTTACTTCCATTCACCACTCCCCCAACCAGATATTTGTGCATATTTCAGCACTGTCGGAGGGTCAGTGCTGAGGGAGTGCCGCACTGTCGGAGGGTCAGTGCTGAGGGAGTGCCGCACTGTCGGAGGGTCAGTGCTGAGGGAGTGCCGCACTGTCAGAGGGTCAGTACGGAGGGAGTGCCGCACTGTCGGAGGGTCAGTACTGAGGGAGTGCCGCACTGTCGGAGGGTCAGTGCTGAGGGAGTGCCGCACTGTCGGAGGGTCAGTACTGAGGGAGTGCCGCACTGTCGGAGGGTCAGTACTGAGGGAGTGCCGCACTGTCGGAGGGTCAGTACTGAGGGAGTGCCGCACTGTCGGAGGGTCAGTACTGAGGGAGTGCCGCACTTTTGGAGGGTCAGTACTGAGGGAGTGCCGCACTGTCGGAGGGTCAGTACTGAGGGAGTGCCGCACTGTCGGAGGGTCAGTACTGAGGGAGTGCCGCACTGTCGGAGGGTCAGTACTGAGGGAGTGCCGTACTGTCAGAGGGTCAGTACTGAGGGAATGCCGCACTGTCGGAGGGTCAGTACTGAGGGAATGCCGCACTGTCGGAGGGTCAGTACTGAGGGAGTGCCGCACTGTCGGAGGGTCAGTACTGAGGGAGCGCCGCACTGTCAGAGGGTCAGTACTGAGGGAGTGCAGCACTGTCGGAGTGTCAGTACTGAGGGAGTGCAGCACTGTCGGAGGGTCAGTACTGAGGGAGTGCAGCACTGTCAGAGGGTCAGTGCTGAGGGAGTGCCGCACAGTCGGAGGGTCAGTGCTGTGGGAGTGCCGCACTGTCGGAGGGTCAGTACTGAGGGAGTGCCGCACTGTCGGAGGGTCAGTACTGAGGGAGTGCCGCACTGTCGGAGGGTCAGTACTGAGGGAGTGCCACACTGTCAGAGGGTCACTACTGAGGGAGAGCCGCACTGTCGGAGGGTCAGTACTGAGGGAGTGCTGCACTGTCGGAGGGTCAGTACTGAAGGAGCGCCGCACTGTCGGAGGGTCAGTACTGCGGGAGTGCCGCACTGTCAGAGGATCAGTACTGAGGGAGTGCCGCACTGTCGGAGGGTCAGTACTGAGGGAGTGCCACACTGTCAGAGGATCAGTACTGAGGGAGTGCCGCACTGTCGGAGGGTCAGTACTGAGGGAGTGCCACACTGTGGGAGGGTCAGTTCTGAGGGAGTGTAGCACTGTCGGAGGGTCAGTACTGAGGGAGTGCCGCACTGTCGGAGGGTCAGTACTGAGGGAGTGCAGCACTGTCGGAAGGTCAGTAATTCATGTCCTGTATTACTCAGTGGGATGATTGTTGGCTGTGATGGCCGTTGGAATGACCTGGCGTGTTGGAGGACGCTACCGAAATGCGCACCTCTCTCTGACTGTGTGGCCTGACGTCTCTCCCCCAGCCTCCTGCCCCCTGCTCTGCCTATCCCCTCTCCCTTGGTTGTCAGAGTGACGCTGTTGCGTTTCTCCCTTCCTCCCTGTTTCTCCCAGATTTCCGGGGAGTGCCCCTGTGTGGGGATACCCACCAGGATCCGGCAGAAGGATTTGTACTCCAGGTAAGTGAGGTGCTCGGCCAGTTCCAACGGTCCGAGGTGATCGAACAGCAGTGACATCTTCCTCCGTTTCTGAGTGACGTGGTTGCGCTGCGTAATCTGCCTCTTCCACTCGAAGGAGGGTCTGTAACAGCACAGCACATCACAGGGCGGTGAGTGGAGGGAGGGCACAGGGGGCACACGCAGGGAACACACAGGGGGCATAGAGAGAACACACAGGGGGCATACAGAGAACACACAGGGTACACACAGGGAACACGCAGGGGGCATACAGAGAACACACAGGGTACACACAGGGAACACGCAGGGGGCATACAGAGAACACACAGGGTACACACAGGGAACACACAGGGGGCATACAGAGAACACACAGGGTACACACAGGGAACACGTAGGGGGCATACAGAGAACACACAGGGTAGACACGGGGAACACGCAGGGGGCATACAGAGAACACACAGGGTACACACAGGGAACACGCAGGGGGCATACAGAGAACACACAGGGTAGACACGGGGAACACGCAGGGGGCATACAGAGAACACACAGGGTACACACGGGGAACACATGGTGGGCATAGAGAGAACACGCAGGGTAGACACGGGGAACACGCAGGGGGCATACAGAGAACACAAAGGGTACACACGGGGAACACATGGTGGGCATAGAGAGAACACACAGGGTACACACGGGGAACATGCAGGGGGCATACAGAGAACACACAGGGTACACACGGGGAACACGCAGGGGGCATAGAGAGAACACGCAGGGAACACACGGGGAACATGCAGGGGGCATAGAGAGAACACACAGGGTACACACGGGGAACACGCAGGGGGCATACAGAGAACACACAGGGTACACACGGGGAACACGCAGGGGGCATAGAGAGAACACGCAGGGAACACACGGGGAACATGCAGGGGGCATAGAGAGAACACGCAGGGAACACACGGGGAACATGCAGGGGGCATACAGAGAACACGGGGTACACACGGGGAACACGTAGGGGGCATACAGAGAACACGCAGGGTACACACGGGGAACACACAGGGGGCATACAGAGAACACGCAGGGTACACATGTGGAACACGCAGGGGGCATAGAGAGAACACGCAGGGTACACACGGGGAACATGCAGGGGGCATAGAGAGAACACGCAGGGTACACACGGGGAACACGTAGGGGGCATACAGAGAACACGCAGGGTACACATGTGGAACACACAGGGTACACATGGGGAACATGCAGGGGGCATACAGAGAACACGGGGTACACACGGGGAACACGTAGGGGGCATAGAGAGAACACGCAGGGTACACACGGGGAACACGCAGGGGACATACAGAGAACACACAGGGTACACACGGGGAACACGCAGGGGGCATACAGAGAACACACAGGGTACACACGGGGAACACGCAGGGGGCATACAGAGAACACACAGGGTACACACAGGGAACACGTAGGGGGCATACAGAGAACACGCAGGGTACACACGGGGAACACGCAGCGGGCATACAGAGAACATGGAGGGTACACACGGGGAACACGCAGGGGGCATAGAGAGAACACGCAGGGTACACATGTGGAACACACAGGGTACACATGGGGAACATGCAGGGGGCATACAGAGAACACACGGGGTACACACGGGGAACACGCAGGGGGCTTACAGAGAACATGGGTTACACACGGGGAACACACAGGGGGCACAGAGCGAACACGCAGGGTACACACGGGGAACACACAGGGGACATACAGAGAACACACAGGATACACACGGGGAACGCGCAGGGGACATACAGAGAACACACAGGGTACACACAGGGAACACGCAGGGGGCATACAGAGAACACACAGGGTACACTCGGGGAACGCGCAGGGGGCATACAGAGAACATACAGGGTACACACAGGGAACACGCAGGGGGCATACAAAGAACACGCAGGGTACACATGTGGAACACACAGGGTACACATGGGGAACATGCAGGGGGCATACAGAGAACACACAGGGTACACACGGGGAACACGCAGGGGGCATACAGAGAACACACAGGGTACACACGGGGAACACGCAGGGGGCATACAGAGAACACACAGGGTACACATAGGGAACACGCAGGGGGCATACAGAGAACACACAGGGTACACACAGGGAACACGCAGGGGGCATACAGAGAACATGGAGGGTACACACGGGGAACACGCGGTGGGCATAGAGAGAACATGCAGGATAGACCACGTAGGGGGCATAGAGAGAACATGCAGGGTACACATGGGGAACACAGGGTGGGCATAGCGAGAACACGTAGGGTACACACGAGGAACACGCAGGGGGCATACAGAGAACACACATGGTACATAGGGGGAACACGCAGGGGACATACAGAGAACACGCAGGGTACATAGGGGGAACACGCAGGGGACATACAGAGAACACGCAGGGTCCACACTGAGAACACGCAGGGGGCATACAGAGAACACACAGGATACACACAGAGAACACGCAGGGGGCATACAGAGAACACGCAGGGTACACACGGGGAACACGCAGGGTACACACGGGGAACACGCAGGGGGCATACAGAGTAAACGGAGGGTACACACGGGGAAAGCACAGTGGGCATACAGAGAACACGCATGGTATACACCGGGAACACGTGGTGGGCATACAGAAAACACGCATGGTACACACGGGTAACACACAGGGGGCGTACAGAGAACACGCATGGTACACACGGGTAACACGCCGGGGGCATACAGAGAACACACAGGGTACACACGGGTAACACGCAGGGGGCATACAGAGAACACACAGGGTACACACGGGGAACACACAGGGGGCATACAGAGAACACACAGGGTACACACGGGAAACACATGGTGGGCATAGAGAGAACACGCAGGGTACACATGGGGAAGACACAGGGCACATACGGATAACACACAGGGTACACATGGGGAACATGCAGGGGGCATATAGAGAACACGCAGGGTACACATGGGGAACATGCAGGGGGCATATAGAGAACACGCAGGGTACACATGGGGAACATGCAGGGGGCATATAGAGAACACGCAGGGTACACATGGGGAACATGCAGGGGGCATATAGATAACACGCAGGGTACACATGGGGAAGATGCAGGGCACATCCGGAGAACACGCAGGGTAAACTTGGGGAACACATGTGGGACACTCAGGGAACACGTGGGGGACATACGGAGATTTTGTGGGGAACACTCGGGGAACACATGGAGAACACACAGGGGACATAAGGAGAAAATGGGGGCAAAATATGGAGAACTCGGAGGAACATAGAAAGAACACACAGGGGACAAAGAGACAACACACTGGGAGCATGCGGGCACATAGGAGAAACCGCGTGAAGCATACAGAGAACACGTGGGGAACATACAGACAATACGCGGGGAACAAAGGGGAGAGCACAAGGGCAACACAGGGGGATATATGGGGATGACCCGGGATTACAGAGGGAAATCACAGGAAACACACGGGGAGCACACAGAGAACACGTGAGGAACATGGGGGGAGGGGCAGGGTCACAGTGTTACCAAGGACGGGAAAGTATAGAAACTCTAAAGTGTGGGAGCAGGCCATTCAGCCCATTGAGTCCACACCAATCGTCGGAAGGGCATCCCACCCAGACCCATCCACCTGCCCTATCCCTGTGACCCTGTATTTCCCACGGCCAATCCACTCTAACCTGCACATCCCTGGGCACTATGGGACAATTTAGCACGGCCAATCCACCCTAACCTGCACATCCCTGGGCACTATGGGACAATTTAGCACGGCCAATCCACCCTAACCTGCACATCCCTGGGCACTATGGGACAATTTCCCACGGCCAATCCACCCTAACCTGCACATCCCTGGGCACGATGGGACAATTTAGCACGGCCAATCCACCCTAACCTGCACATCCCTGGGCACTATGGGGCAATTTAGCACGGCCAATCCACCCTAACCTGCACATCCCTGGGCACGATGGGACAATTTAGCACGGCCAATCCACCCTAACCTGTACATCCCTGGTCACTATGGGACAATTTAGCACGGCCAATCCCACCCTAACCTGCACATCCCTGGTCACTATGGGACAATTTAGCACGGCCAATCCACCCCAACCTGCACATCCCTGGACACTATGGGACAATTTAGCACGGCCAATCCACCCTAACCTGCACATCCCTGGGCACTATGGGACAATTTAGCACGGCCAATCCACCCTAACCTACACATCCCTGGGCACTATGGGACAATTTAGCACGGCCAATCCACCCTAACCTGCACATCCCTGGGCACTATGGGACAATTTAGCACGGCCAATCCACCCTAACCTGCACATCCCTGGTCACTATGGGACAATTTAGCATGGCCAATCCACCCTAACCTGACACGGGGAGAATGTGCAAACTCCACCCAGCCAGTCACCCAAGGGTGCGCTCGAACCTTGGTCCCCAACAGTGTTAACCACTGAACCACCATATTGCAACATGGGAACATGCAGCAAACCTAGTGGGGAACAGACTGGGAACACGGTGGGGGGGATTGCATGCATGTTGGCTTATGTCCCTCCCCCTCTCTGTGTCCCCTTATTCTGCGATCCCCGTGTGCTCTCCCAATCACTGTGACCCCTGACCCCTGCGATTTCCCCATGCCCTCCCTATTTCCATAACCCCTGACCCCTGTTATTGGCCCACTCCCTCCCTGTCACCATGACTCCTGACCCCTGAGATACGACCACGCCCTCCCTATCACCATGACCCCGACCCCTGCGATTTCCCCATGCCCTCCCCATCCCCGTGACCCCTGACCCCTGCAATTACCCCATGCAATCCCCATCACCGTGACCCCTGACCCCTGTGACACCATGGCACCCTCCCCATCACCGTGACCCCTGACCCCTGTGACACCACGACACTCTCCCCATCACTGTGACCCCTGATCCCTGTGACACCACCACGCCTTCCCCATCAACGTCATTTCCCCATGCCCTCCCTATCACCATGACCCCAACCCCTGCAATTTCCCCATGCCCTCCCTGTCACTGTGACCCCTGACCCCTGAGATGCCAGCGACCCTCCCCATCACTCTGGCCTTTGACCCCTGTGATTTCTGCATGCCTTCCCCATCACCGTGACCCCTGACCCCTGTGATGCCATCATGCCCTCCCTGTCACTGTGACCCCTACGATTTCCCGACGCCCTCCCCGTCACCGTGACCCCTGACCCCTGCGATGTTCCCACGCCCTTCCCGTCACCGTGACCCCTGACCCCAACCGGCTTACACCTGGGAGATGTCGACCAGTTGGCTGTGTCTCCTGTCTCCAGCTCTGCACACTGTATCCTGGAGCTCCTTCATCTGCGCAGCCAGCTCAGAGTCCAGGTTAAACTCAGCGGGGAACTCCGCAATCCAGAACCTTCCGAGGTAAGGCAACATAGGAGATACCCCGCGTCAGTCAACACCAAAGCATGATCAGTAAGTTTGCAGACGACACTAAAACAGGCGGGATTGTGGGCAGTGAGGAAGGTTCTCAGAAATTGCAGCAGGACCTTGATCAGCCGGGGAAGTGGGCTGAGAAACGGCAGATGGAGTTTAATATAGATAGGTGTGAGGTGCTGTATTTTGGAAAGTCAAATCAAGGCAGGAGTTTCATGGTGAATGGCAGGGCCTTAAGGAGTGTAGTGGGACAGAGGGACCTTGGAGTTCAGGTGCACTGTTCTCTGGAAGTGGAGTCCCAGGTAGACAGGGCAGTGAGGAAGGCTTTTGGTACACTGGCCTTCATCAGTCAGGGCCTTGAGGACTGAAGTTGGGAAGGTATGTTGCAGTTGGACAGGAGGTTGGTGAGGCCGCACTTGGAGTATTGTGTTCAGTTTTGGTCCCCGTGCGATAGGAAGGATGTTATTAAACTGGAAAGAGTGCGGAAGGAATTTACAAGGATGTTGGCAGGACTCAAGGGTCTGAGTTATCGGGAGAGGTTGGACAAGTGAGGGCTGTTTCCATCAGAGCGTAGGAGACTGAGGGGGGGGACCTTATAGAGGTGTATAAGATCATGAGGGGCATGGACAGGGTGAATACACTCAGTCTTTTCCCCAGGGTCGGGGAATCGAGGACTAGAGGGCATCAGTTTAAGGTGAGAGGGGAAAGAATAAAAGGGAACCTGAGGGGCAACATTTTTACCCAGAGGGGGGTACGCAGATGGAATGAGCTGCCAGAGGAAGTGGTTGAGGCGGGTACATTAACAACATTGAAAAGGCATCGGGACAAATCCATGGATAGGAAAGGGTTAGAAGGATATGGGCCAAGAGCAGGGAAATGGGGTTAGAGTGGATGGCCATTTTGGTCAGCATGGACCAGTTTGGGCTGAAGGGCCTCTCTCCATGCTGGAGGACTCTATGACTTTGTAACCACAGACTAGTGCGTGAGTATGTGAGTGTGTGTGTGTCTCTGTAGGGTGATGTGTATCGGTGTGGGTGTGTGTATGAGGGCGTGTGTGTGTGTGTGTCTCTGTAGGGTGATGTGTATCGGTGTGGGTGTGTGTATGAGGGCGTGTGTGAGTGTGTCTCTGTAGGGTGATGTGTATCGGTGTGGGTGTGTGTATGAGGGCGTGTGTGAATGTGTCTGTGTCGGGTGATGTGTATTGGTGTGGGTGTGTGTATGAGGGCGTGTGTGAGTGTGTCTGTGTAGGGTGTATGTGTATTGGTGTGGGTGTGTGTATGAGGGCGTGTGTGAGTGTGTCTCTGTAGGGTGATGTGTATCGGTGTGGGTGTGTGTATGAGGGCGTGTGTGAGTGTGTCTCTGTAGGGTGTATGTGTATTGGTGTGGGTGTGTGTATGAGGGCGTGTGTGAGTGTGTCTGTGTCGGGTGATGTGTATTGGTGTGGGTGTGTGTATGAGGGCGTGTGTGAGTGTGTCTCTGTAGGGTGTATGTGTATTGGTGTGGGTGTGTGTATGAGGGCGTGTGTGAGTGTGTCTGTGTCGGGTGATGTGTATCGGTGTGGGTGCAAGAATATGAAAGTGAATGTGTGTCCGTGTAGGATCCTGTCTCTGAGTGAGTGTGTGCGTATAAGGAAGATGGGGGAGATCATGCAACTAGACGTTCAGACTCACTCACGCACTCACTGTTTGAGATCGCATTCATCTGGATTATTACCTGACCAACTGGCAGATTTTAAGTTGAAGGATCTTCACATTGGAACTGCAGGCATCGCGATATGTGGCAGAGTTAAGTTTCACCACGGGGTTAGATACAGAGTAAAGCTTCCTCTACACTTTCCCACATCAAACACTCCCCAGCACAGGGACAGCACGGGGTTAGATACAGAGTAAAGCTCCCTCTACACTGTCCCCCATCAAACACTCCCCAGGACAGGGACAGCACGGGGTTAGATACAGAGTAAAGCTCCCTCTACACTGTCCCCCATCAAACACTCCCCAGGACAGGGACAGCACGGGGTTAGATACAGAGTAAAGCTCCCTCTACACTGTCCCCCATCAAACAGTCCCCAGGACAGGGACAGCATGGGGTTAGATACAGAGTAAAGCTCCCTCTACACTGTCCCACATCAAACACTCCCCAGCACAGGGACAGCACGGGGTTAGATACAGAGTAAAGCTCCCTCTACACTGTCCCCCATCAAACACTCCCCAGGACAGAGACAGGACAGGGTTAGATACAGAGTAAAGCTCCCTCTACACTGTCCCCCATCAAACAGTCCCCAGGACAGGGACAGCATGGGGTTAGATACAGAGTAAAGCTCCCTCTACACTGTCCCACATCAAACACTCCCCAGCACAGGGACAGCACGGGGTTAGATACAGAGTAAAGCTCCTTCTACACTGTCCCCCATCAAACACTCCCCAGGACAGGGACAGCACGGGGTTAGATACAGAGTAAATCTCCCTCTACACTGTCCCCCATCAAACAGTCCCCAGGACAGGGACAGCATGGGGTTAGATACAGAGTAAAGCTTCCTCTACATTGTCCCCCATCAAACACCCCCCAGGACAGGGACAGCACTGGGTTAGATACAGAGTAAAGCTCCCTCTACACTGTCCCCCATCAAACCCTCCCCAGGACAGGGACAGCATGGGGTTAGATACAGAGTAAAGCTCCCTCTACACTGTCCCCCATCAAACCCTCCCCAGGACAGGGACAGCACGGGGTTAGATACAGAGTAAAGCTCCCTCTACACTGTCCCCCCATCAAACACTCCCCAGGACAGGGACAGCACTGGGTCAGATACAGAGTAAAGCTCCCTCTACACTGGCCCCCCATCAAACACTCCCCAGGACAGGGACAGCACGGGGTCAGATACAGAGTAAAGCTCCCTCTACACTGTCCCCCCATCAAACACTCCCCAGGACAGGGACAGCCCGGGGTTAGATACAGAGTAAAGCTCCCTCTACACTGTCCCCCATCAAACACTCCCCAGGACAGGGACAGCACGGGGTCAGATACAGAGTAAAGCTCCCTCTACACTGTCCCCCATCAAACACTCCCCAGGACAGGGACAGGACAGGGTCAGATACAGAGTAAAGCTCTCTCTACACTGTCCCCCCATCAAACACTCCCCAGGACAGGGACAGCACGGGGTCAGATACAGAGTAAAGCTCCCTTACCACCTTTTTCAGTGGAGTGGTTTCACTCACCCTCGGCATCCTGGGTAACTGCAGCTTCCATTACTTAACAGCGTGCTGAAGGTGAGCTGAATTTGAGGTACAGTGTCTTGGGTCTGTGATGAGCTGTCTGATCCACACCACTGACACAGTGATCTGTTCTTTACCCAGGGTGCTCACAAAATACAGTTCATCCCAGTTTCAATCCTTACCCACGCCGTGTGTGAAGTGCTGTTACAGGGCGCAGTGGGCGGGATGGATGTGGATTTGACTGCCCTGAGGCTTTTGGGCCAAAGTGTAAGTGTGTGCACGTTTCTGGACCATGGCAGAGTGCACAGCGGAGGTGGGCAGAGTGGGTGGGTGGAGGTTACAGTCCTGTGACAGCCAACGTGAAAGAGTAAATGCGAGAGAGAGAGAGAGAGAGAAGATCAGAGGAAAGAGGGAGAGAGATAGTGAGGGCTGGTGAACTGGACGGAGAGAGAGAGAGTGTGGGAGAAAGACAGTCTGAAGGAGAGAGTACAAGAGACAGTGTGCTGTTGGTGAGAAAGGGAGGGCGGATGTGGATGACAGGGAGAGAACAGGTTTGGGAGAGAGAGAGAGAGGGAAGATCTAACAATTTGTGCATGTGTGTGTGGGAATGGTGTGATTGTGTGGAAGTGTGGTGTGTATGTGTGTGTGTGTGATTGTGAGTGTGAATGAGTGAGCATATGAGCGAGTGTGCGAGTGATTGAGCGGGTGTGTGAAAGTGTGCACGTGTGTCTGTGTGGGCCGATGTGTGTGTGAGTGTGTCCATGAGTGTGAGTGAGTGTGTGTCTGAGCGTGTGTATATTTTTGTGTGTGCATGTCAGTCTGTTTGCGTTGTGCATATATGAGTGGATTGTGAGTGTGATGTGCGTGAGTGAACGTGTGTGTGAGCGTTTGTGCATTGCCTGTTGTGTGAATTGTGTGTGTGTGTGTATATGTAACAGCACATGAGAGTGTGTGTGAATCTGTGTCTGTAACTGAGTGTGACTGTGTGTGTCTACGTGTGTGTCTGTAACTGAGTGTGTGTGTCTGGAACTGCGTGTGAGTGTGCACGTGTGAGCGTGTCTGTAACTGAGTGTGAGAGTGTGTGTGTGTCTGTAAGTGAATGTGTGTGTCAGTAACTGAGTGTGTGTGAGTGTGCATGCAGAGAGTGTGCTCCCCTGTGTTTACCTGTCCCTGTTCCTTGGCTGACCTGTAATCCACATCCCACCTGTCTCCCTCTGACTGTCCCAATATACCCCCTCGTGCAATTTGGGATGAGACTGTTCTCCACAAGGAGGAGGGAGAGGCTTGGATTTGGGCCATGGGGGCTGTGAGGAATTGCTTGGGATGGGAGAAGGATCCCAGAAGAACCCGAGAGGTGCTGAGTTCGAACCGCGTTCTCCCTGAGCCTCAGCTGGCCAAGTCCCAGACGGAAGCTGGGAATCGGGGGAGCCCAGGAGTAACCGAGCCAGGGTTCAGACGGAATCCCTCGGAAGGATATAATTGGAGCAGTTTTCCCACCAGTTCAGTTGATGGCAGATACCACTGGTGCATCATCAAGAACATGTGAGGAAGCAGCCTATTCTTTAGCCTCCCACGGTCATCTGGAGGGCGACAGAGGAGAGACATGGTTAATCAGAGAATCCTGACAGTCTGGAAGCAGGCCATTCAGCCCATTGAGTCCTCACCAAACCTCCAAACAGCAGCCCATCCTGACAAATCCCACCCAAGTAACCGTGCATTTCCCACGGCCAATCCACCCTAACCGGCACATCCCTGGGCACTATGGGACAATTTAGCACGGCCAATCCACCCTAACCTGCACATCCCTGGGCACTATGGGACAATTTAGCACGGCCAACCCACCCTAACCTGCACATCCCTGGACACTATGGGACAATTTAGCACGGCCAATCCACCCTAACCTGCACATCCCTGGGCACTATGGGACAATTTAGCACGTCCAGTCCACCCTAACCTGCACATCCCTGGGCATTATGGTACAATTTAGCATGGCCAGTCCACCCTAACCTGCACATCCCTGGGCACTATGGTACAATTTAGCACGTCCAATCCACCCTAACCTGCACATCCCTGGGCACTATGGGACAATTTAACACGGCCAATCCATCCTAACCTGCACATCCCTGGGCACTACGGGACAATTTAGCACGGCCAATCCACACTAACCTGCACATCCCTGGGCACTATGGGACAATTTAGCACGGCCAATCCACCCTAACCTGCATATCCCTGGACACTATGGGACAATTTAGCACGGCCTATCCACCCTAACCTGCACATCCCTGGGCACTATGGGACAATTTAGCTCGGCCAATCCACCCTAACCTGCACATCCCTGGGCACTATGGGACAATTTAGCACGGCCAATCCACCCTAACCTGCACATCCCTGGGCACTATGGGACAATTTAGCACGGCCAATCCACCCTAACCTGCACATCCCTGGGCACGATGGGACAATTTAGCAAGGCCAATCCACCCTAACCTGCACATCCCTGGGCACTATGGGACAATTTAGCTCGGCCAATCCACCCGAACCTGCACATCCCTGGGACACTATGGGACAATTCAGCACGGCCAATCCACCCTAACCTGCACATCCCTGGGCACTATTGGGCAATTTAGCACAGCAAATCCATCCTAACCTGCACATCCCTGGGCACTACGGGACAATTTAGCACGGCCAATCCACCCTAACCTGCACATCCCTGGACACTATGGAACAATTTAGCACGGCCAATCCACCCTAACCTGCACATCCCTGGGCACTATGGGACAATTTAGCACGGCCAATCCACCCTAACCTGCACATCCCTGGACACTATGGGACAATTTAGCACGGCCAATCCACCCTAACCTGCACATCCCTGGGCACTATGGGACAATTTAGCACGGCCAATCCACCCTAACCTGCACATCCCTGGGCACTATGGGACAATTTAGCACGGCCAATCCACCCTAACCTGCACATCCCTGGGCACTATGCGACAATTTAGCATGGCCAATCCACCCTAACCTGCACATCCCTGGACACTACGGGACAATTTAGCACGGCCAATCCACCCTAACCTGCACATCCCTGGGCACTATGGGACAATTTAGCACGGCCAATCCACCCTAACCTGCACATCCCTGGGCACTATGGGACAATTTAGCACGGCCAGTCCACCCTAACCTGCACATCCCTGGGCACTATTGTACAATTTGGCACGGCCAATCCACCCTAACCTGCACATCCCTGGGAACTATGGGACAATTTAGCACGGCCAATCCACTCTAACCTGCACATCCCTGGGCACTATGGGACAATTTAGCACGACCAATCCACCCTAACCTGCACATCCCTGGGCACTATGGGACAATTTAGCACGGCCAATCCACCCTAACCTGCACATCCCTGGGCACTATGGGACAATTTAGCATGGCCAATCCACCCTAACCTGCACATCCCTGGACACTACGGGACAATTTAGCACGGCCAATCCACCCTAACCTGCACATCCCTGGGCACTATGGGACAATTTAGCACGGCCAATCCACCCTAACCTGCACATCCCTGGGCACTATGGGACAATTTAGCACGGCCAATCCACCCGAACCTGCACATCCCTGGGCACTATGGGACAATTTAGCACGGCCAATCCACCCTAACCTGCACATCCCTGGGCACTATGGGACAATTTAGCATGGCCAATCCACCCTAACCTGCACATCCCTGGGCACTATGGGACAATTTAGCACGACCAATCCACCCTAACCTGCACATCCCTGGACACTATGGGACAATTTAGCACGGCCAATCCACCCTAACCTGCACATCCCTGGGCACTATGGGACAATTTAGCACGGCCAATCCACCCTAACCTGCACATCCCTGGGACACTATGACCAATTCCATTGTAAAATATTGTAGTAAAGTTCCCAGTACAGAGACACAATTATCTTTCACCTGGATATAAAGTTTAATTTAGTAACATACTATCGAATGGCTGCGAAACACAACAGAAACCTTTATTCATCCGAGTTGATAGAGTACTGCTGTAGTACAAAGTTTAAAACTCTGAGGAGACTCGCGCTCTTTATAAAATAGCCACTTCACGCCGACGTAGAGAGGAGATTGGTGATAACACGTGACCCCAAACAATATTTGGAAATGGGTAATTCAGCACACATGGAAAAGAAATGTAGAGAGAGAAAGTGTGTGCGCGTGAGAGAGAAAGAGAGCGAGAGAGAAACAGGGAGAAGGATAGAGAGAGAGAGAGAGAGAGAGAGAGAAAGAGAGTGATACTTGAGAGAGATGCATATTGAGAGAGAGATCGATATTGAGAGAGAGTGTGTGTGTGAGAGAGAGAGAGAGAGAGTGATATTTGAGAGAGATGCATATTAAGAGAGAGAGAGTGTGTGTGTGTGTGTGAGAGAGAGAGAAAGAGAGTGATATTTGAGAGAGATGTATATTGAGAGAGAGAGTGTGTGTGTGTGTGTGTGTGAGAGAGAGAGAGAGAGAGAGTGATATTTGAGAGAGATGCATATTGAGAGAGAGAGTGTGTGTGTGTGTGTGTGTGAGAGAGAGAGAAAGAGAGTGATATTTGAGAGAGATGTATATTGAGAGAGAGAGTGTGTGTGTGTGAGAGAGAGAGAGTGATATTTGAGAGAGATGCATATTGAGAGAGAGATTGATATTGAGAGAGAGAGTGTGTGTGTGTGTGTGAGAGAGAGAGAGAGAGAGTGATATTTGAGAGAGATGCATATTGAGAGAGAGAGAGTGTGTGTGTGTGTGTGTGAGAGAGAGAGAAAGAGAGTGATATTTGAGAGAGATGTATATTGAGAGAGAGAGTGTGTGTGTGTGTGTGTGTGTGAGAGAGAGAGAGAGAGTGATATTTGAGAGAGATGCATATTGAGAGAGAGATTGATATTGAGAGAGAGAGTGTGTGTGTGTGTGTGAGAGAGAGAGAGAGAGTGATATTTGAGAGAGATGCATATTGAGAGAGAGATTGATATTGAGAGAGAGAGTGTGTGTGTGTGTGTGTGAGAGAGAGAGAGACAGGCAGAGAAGGATTAAGAGAGAGAAAAGGAGAGTGATATTTGAGAAAAGAAAGAGAGATTGGAGAGAGATGGATATTGATAGAGAGAGAGAGTGTGTGTGTGAGAGAGAGAAAGAGTGAGAAAGATCGAGACAGAGAATGAGAGAAAGACAAAGATATTTGAGAGGTACAGATATTGAGAATAAAAGGGACAGACAGTGTGAATGACCGAAAGAGAGACAGAGATGAAGGAAGAGGTACAGATCAGATGCGACAGAGTGAGAAAGGGACAGACACAGAGATAGAGACTCAGAGAGATGGAGAGGAAAGAAAGATATAAAGAAGGAGAGAGTGGAAGAGATAGAGGCAGGAAAAAAAGAAATGAACGAGGAACAGAGGGAGAGAGGAAGAAAAGCAGTTCCATTCCTCGAGGTGCCAAAGATGGGTGGCCCTGAAAGTAGCTGAGAGAGAGAGAGAGAGAGATTCCTCACCGAATTCATTGATGCATGCCTGGATCATCTCATCGATGGTAGCCGATTTCTCCATCACCAAGAACGCTGGCTTCTCAGCCTCTTTGTTCGATGTCTCAGCCATTTCGTCCCCCCAAGGAAGACAGAGGGAGGGGATGGTGTTAGTCCGAGACTGAGGGGGCAAATATTCGGCCTGCTGATGTCCAGCACCGAGTTACCGAGTGCACTCCTGTGGTCAATGTCCTACAGAGCAACAGGGTCAGATGTGAGACAATAGTGACCAGAATTCCAAAAAACAATGGAATTAGAAGCTGCGATCCACAGCTCGGGATGTGCCGCACTGTCGGAGGGTCAGTACTGAGGGAGTGCCGCACTGTCGGAGGGTCAGTACTGAGGGAGTGCCGCACTGTCGGAGGGTCAGTACTGAGGGAGTGCTGCACTGTCAGAGGGTCAGTGCTGAGGGAGTGCTGCACTGTCGGAGGGTCAGTACTGAGGGAGTGCCGCACTGTCGGAGGGTCAGTACTGAGGGAGTGCCGCACTGTCAGAGGGTCAGTGCTGAGGGAGTGCTGCACTGTCGGAGGGTCAGTACTGAGGGAGTGCCGCACTGTCGGAGGGTCAGTACTGAGGGAGTGCCGCACTGTCGGAGGGTCAGTACTGAGGGAGTGCCGCACTGTCGGAGGGTCAGTACTGAGGGAGTGCCGCACTGTCGGAGGGTCAGTACTGAGGGAGTGCCGCACTGTCGGAGGGTCAGTACTGAGGGAGTGCCGCACTGTCGGAGGGTCAGTACTGAGGGAGTGCCGCACTGTCGGAGGGTCAGTACTGAGGGAGTGCAGCACTGTTCAAGGGTCAGTACTGAGGGAGTGCAGCACTGTTCAAGGGTCAGTACTGAGGGAGTGCTGCACTGTCGGAGGGTCAGTACTGAGGGAGTGCCGCACTGTCGGAGGGTCAGTACTGAGGGAGTGCCGCACTGTCGGAGGGTCAGTACTGAGGGAGCGCCGCACTGTCGGAGGGTCAGTACTGAGGGAGTGCAGCACTGTTCAAGGGTCAGTACTGAGGGAGTGCAGCACTGTTCAAGGGTCAGTACTGAGGGAGTGCTGCACTGTCGGAGGGTCAGTACTGAGGGAGTGCCGCACTGTCGGAGGGTCAGTACTGAGGGAGTGCCGCACAGTCAGAGGGTCAGTACTGAGGGAGTGCCGCACTGTCGGAGGGTCAGTACTGAGGGAGTGCCGCACTGTCGGAGGGTCAGTACTGAGGGAGTGCCGCACTGTCGGAGGGTCAGTACTGAGGGAGTGCCGCACTGTCGGAGGGTCAGTACTGAGGGAGTGCCGCACTGTCGGAGGGTCAGTACTGAGGGAGTGCAGCACTGTTCAAGGGTCAGTACTGAGGGAGTGCTGCACTGTCGGAGGGTCAGTACTGAGGGAGTGCCGCACTGTCGGAGGGTCAGTACTGAGGGAGTGCCGCACAGTCAGAGGGTCAGTACTGAGGGAGTGCCGCACTGTCGGAGGGTCAGTACTGAGGGAGTGCCGCACTGTCGGAGGGTCAGTACTGAGGGAGTGCCGCACTGTCGGAGGGTCAGTACTGAGGGAGTGCCGCACTGTCGGAGGGTCAGTACTGAGGGAGTGCCGCACTGTCGGAGGGTCAGTACTGAGGGAGTGCCGCACTGTCGGAGGGTCAGTACTGAGGGAGTGCTGCACTGTCGGAGGGTCAGTACTGAGGGAGTGCCGCACTGTCGGAGGGTCAGTACTGAGGGAGCGCCGCACTGTCGGAGGGTCAGTACTGAGGGAGTGCCGCACTGTTGTAGGGTCAGTACTGAGGGAGTGCTGCACTGTCGGAGGGTCAGTACTGAGGGAGTGCTGCACTGTCGGAGGGTCAGTACTGAGGGAGCGCCGCACTGTCGGAGGGTCAGTACTGAGGGAGCGCCGCACTGTCGGAGGGTCAGTACTGAGGGAGTGCTGCACTGTCGGAGGGTCAGTACTGAGGGAGCGCCGCACTGTCGGAGGGTCAGTACTGTGAGAGTTTTCATCCAGAATGAGTACTGCTCTGTTGTATGAAATTCCATGGAAGTCCATCAGACGGACTCTCCCGTTACTGAATCCACTGCCATGTTCCATGAAACCTCCTGCCCGATATATGGGCTCGCTCAGTCGGGCTGCTGTTAAACTACACAGACACCCAAATTCTCAGCATCGACACAAACTGACAGACAGACGCACACATATGTAACTACACACAGACATAGATACACACACACAGACATAGCTACACACACACAACCACACAGATATACAGACAGAACTCACAGACAGAGATACACAGAGATACATACAGGCACAGATATGCACAGAGAGACACATACAGACACACACATATAGATATGCTCTACACACATGGACACAGGTACATACACATACAGATAGATACACTCGCATAGACACAGATATACGCACATACACATGGATACACACATGGGTATAGATACACATACAAACAAAGATATACACAGACAGAGATACACACACAGTGACATAGATACACATGCAGATATGAATGCACACACAGAGACATAAAAGCAGAGAGAGACACAGGTACACTGACACAAACAGAGAAAGACAGACAGACAGAGACACTCACAGACAAGACACTCACAGAGACACGCACAGAGACACTCACAGACAGACACTCACAGAGACATAGACACACAGGCAGAGACACACACAGAGAAAGACAGACAGAGACAGAGACACTCACAGACGAGACACTCACAGAGACACACACAGAGACACGCACACACAGAGACATGCACACACAGAGACACGGACAGAGACACTCACAGACAGAGACACTCACAGAGACACGCACAGACGGACACTCACAGAGACACACACAGACAGACACACAGGCAGAGACACTCACAGAGACACACACAGACAGACACACACAGAGAAAGACAGACAGAGACAGAGACACTCACAGACGAGACGCTCACAGAGACACGCACAGAGACACGCACGGACAGACACTCACAGAGACACACACACACAGGCAGAGACACACAGAAACACGCACAGACAGACACTCACAGAGACACACACAGACACACTCACACAGACATGCACAGAGACACGCACAGACAGACACTCACACAGACATGCACAGAGACACGCACAGACAGACACTCACAGAGACACACACAGACAGACACAGGCAGAGACACGCATAGAGACACGCACAGACAGACACTCACAGAGACACAGACAGACATACATACACAGGCAGAGACACTCACAGAGACACTCACAGAAACACGCACAGACAGACACACACAGAGACACACACAGACAGACACACACACAGGCAGAGACACTCACAGAGACACGCACAGAGACACACACAGACAGACACTCACAGACAGACACGCACAGAGACACACACAGACAGACACACAGACAGAGACACTCACAGAGACACGCACAGAGACACACACAGACAGACACACACACAGAGACACTCACAGACAGACACGCACAGAGACACACACAGACAGACACACAGACAGAGACACTCACAGAGACACGCACAGAGACACACACAGACAGACACACACACAGAGACACTCACAGACAGACACGCACAGAGACACACACAGACAGACACACAGACGGAGACACTCACAGAGACATGCACAGAGACACGCACAGAGACACACACACAGACACGCACAGACAGACACTCACAGAGACACTCACAGACAGACACACAGGCAGAGACACGCACAGAGACACTCACAGAGACACGCACAGACACACACACAGACAGACACACAGGCAGAGACACTCACAGGGACACTCACACAGACACGCACAGAGACACGCACAGACAGACACTCACAGAGACACACACAGACAGACACACAGGCAGAGACACTCAAAGACAGACACGCACAGACAGACACTCACAGAGACACACACAGACAGACACACAGACAGAGACACTCACAGACAGACACTCACAGAGACACACACAGACAGACACACAGGCAGAGACACTCACAGGGACACTCACAGAGACACGCACAGAGACACTCACAGACAGACACAGAGACACACACAGACAGACACACAGGCAGAGACACTCAAAGACAGACACGCACAGACAGACACTCACAGAGACACACACAGACAGAGACACTCACAGACAGACACTCACAGAGACACACAAAGACAGACACACAGACAGACACTCACAGAGACACGCACAGACAGACACACAGGCAGAGACACTCACAGAGACACACAGAGACACTCACAGACAGACACTCACAGACAGACAGACACAGGCAGAGACACTCACAGAGACACTCACAGAGACACGCACAGACACACACATAGAGGCAGAGACACGCCCAGAGACACTCACGCACAGAGACAGACCCAGAAATAGATACCTAGACAGACGTGGAAACACACACCCTGACCTGTTAGTGTCCCACTAGGCCCAGAGCCTCAAAGATGGAAAAGTGGTTTGGACAGGCCCGGCAATATGACAATCTCTGAAGGTTGACTCACGAGGTAGCAGCCTGGGCGAGGTAGGCCTCAGTGACCGGAGCTGTTGGACAGTGGGGAGAGGCCTCGCTACCCTTCAGAAGCCAGCCGAGTGAGTGTGAGGAGCTGCAGGCTGAGGGACAGTGACTATCACAGTCACATGTGGGCCACTCGGGAACCGTGTCCCACTTTAACCACAGCCGGCTGAGAGTGAGGCTCCTAGGCTAGGCCCGAGACTGCGCCTGGCATTGGCCATAGAGTCAAACAGACCCTTCGGCCCAACAAGAACATTCCGACTGTAATAGTGGTCTAAACTAGACACACCTTACTGGGCTTGGCCCATGTCCCTCCGAATATTGGCTGTTCATGTACTTACCTAAAATAGAATCCCTACAGTGTGGAAACAGGCAGTTCGGTCCAACAACTCCGCACTGACCCTTGGATCAGTAACCAACCCAGACACAATCCCCAACATTTAGCCTTGATTAATCCACCCTAACCTGCACATCCCTGGGCACTATGGGACAATTTTGCACGGCCAATCCACCCTAACCTGCACATCCCTGGGCACTATGGGACAATTTAGCACGGCCAATCCACCCTAACCTGCACATCCCTGGGACACTATGGGACAATTTAGCACGGCCAATCCACCATAACCTGCACATCCCTGGGCACTATGGGACAATTTAGCACGGCCAATCCACCCTAACCTGCACTTCCCAGGGCTCTATGGGACAATTTAGCACGGTCAATCCACCCTAAGCTGCACACCCCTGGGCACCATGGGATAATTTAGCACGGCCAATCCACCCTAACCTGCACATCCCTGGGCACTATGGGACAGTTTAGCACGGCCAATCCACCCTAACCTGTACATCACTGAGCACTATGGGACAAATTAGCATGGCCAATCCACCCTAACCTGCACATCCCTGGGCACTATGGGACAATTTAGCACAGTCAATCCACTCTAACCTACACATCTCTGGGCACTATGGGACAATTTAGCATGGCCAATTCACCCTAACCTGCACATCCATGGACACTATGGGACAATTTAGCATGGCCAATCCACCCTAACCTGTACATCCCTGGACACTATGGGACAATTTAGCACGGTCAATCCACCCTAACCTACACATCCCTGGGCACTATGGGACAATTTAGCATGGACAATCCACCCTAACCTACACATTCCTGGACACTATGGGACAATTTAGCACGGCCAATCCACCCTAACCTGCACATCCCTGGCACTATGGGACAATTTAGCACGGCCAATCCACCCAAACCTGCACATCCCTGGACACTATGGGACAATTTAGCACGGCCAATCCACCCTAACCTGCACATCCTGGGCACTATGGGACAATTTAGCACGTCAATCCACCCTAACCTGCACATCCCTGGGCACTATGGGACAATTTAGCACGTCAATCCACCCTAACCTGCACATCCCTGGGCACTATGGGACAATTTAGCACGGCCAATCCACCCTAACCTTCACATCCCTGGGCACTATGGGACAATTTAGCATGGCCAATCCACCCTAACCTGCACATCCCAGGCCATGCTAAATTGTTAGGGAGGATTGGCCATGCTAAATTTCCCCATAGTGCCCAGGGATGTGCAGGTTAGGGTGAATTGGCCGTGCTAAATTGTCCCATAGTGCTGAGGGATGTGCAGGTTCGGGTGGATTGGCCGTGCTAAATTGTCCCATAGTGCTGAGGGATGTGCAGGTTAGGGTGGATTGGCCGTGCTAAATTGTCCCATAGTGCCCAGGGATGTGCAGGTTAGGGTGGATTGGCCGTGCTAAATTGTCCCATAGTGGCCAGGGATGTGCAGGTTAGGGTGGATTGGCCGTGCTGAATTGTCCCATAGTGGCCAGGGATGTGCAGGTTAGGGTGGATTGGCCGTGCTATATTGTCCCTTAGTGCCCAGGGATGACAAAGTTAGGTGCATTAGTCACGGGTAAACTGTAGGGTAATAGGGCAGGGGGTCTGGTGGGATACTCTTCAGATAGTCAGTGTGGACGTGTTGGGCCGAAGGGCCTGTTTCCACACTGGAGAGATTGTATGATTCTATTCTACGCTTCTCCATCTTGCGGTCTGAAGAACTGGGGTAAAATGAAAGGAGCGGGTGTCCCCTCCATTTGCCTGAGGGGTTGCGCTGTCAGAGACCGCTCGACAGATGGGAGTGCGTGGGTGGGGGTGGGCAACCGCAAGGGGCAGATCTGACCCATTTCTGCTGGTACTAACAACCAGTTGGATCAGTCTGCAAGCCAAATTATAACCCTGTGCTGACAGCTCAATGCACAGCGTTTTGTCAAGAGTCTAGCTTAATTACGGCCTAGTTGTTGGCATTGAAGCCTTGAAGACAGAGCTGTAAACACAGCGTGTACGGTAGTTGGGGTGTGGAGGGGGACGTGTCTTGGGAATGGGAAAACGAATAAAACACTTCCCCCCTCACCACCTGTGGGGCATTTAGGCAGCTTCTTCTAGGCCAGGCCTCGCTAGGCCGTCCTACGTCATCGACCCCTTTCCCCCTCCGTACCGGGCAAAGAACTTGCGTTTCTGAACCTGTCCTCCTTTTCCGCAGCGTCCTAGTCACCAACTGCGTGTCGTGAAACACATCGGGTGCTCCAAAAGGCCCACTCGTCGAAGAGAGAGATTAGATTCCCTACATTGTGGAAACAGTCCCTCTGACGAGTAACCCGGCCAGACCCACTTCCCTCTGACTAATGCATCTGAAGAGAAATTTCTTCTCTCTTATCGCAGGAGAGACGGACTGCTGTTGGAGACATTCCAGAGAAAGTTCACCTGGAGCAGGAGTAGGCCATTCAGTCCGTCCATGGCTAGTCTGGGCTTAGACGTGACTCCAGACTCACAGCAGTGAGGTTGGCTCTCGACTGCCCCTCTGAAATGGCCCAGCAAGCCACTCAGCTCAAAGGCAGCAAGGAACAGGCAATAAATGCTGACACTTTGTCCCATGAGTGAATATGTTTTGAACTCACCCACCCTGGAGAAAAGACCTTTGTGGCTCCTGATTCGATAAACCTCTATAAGGGTCACCCCCTCAGCCTCGGACGTTCCAGGGGCTAAGAAAACATCCCAGCCTATCCTTATAACTCAAATCCCGGTCACACCCTTGTCCTTTTCCCTGTATTACACGATAAGGCCATATGACAGAAGAGGAGAAATTAGGCCATTCGGCCCATCAAGCCTGCGCCACCATTCGAACATAGCTGGTATGTTTCCCTGGGCTGCAGATGCTGGAGGTCAGAGTCGAGAGTGCGGCGCTGGAAAAGCACAGCAGGGTCAGGCAGCATCCGAGGAGCAGGGGAATCGACGTTTCCGGCAAAAGCCCCTTCATCAGGGATGCCTGCAACGTCGATTCTCCTGCTCCTCAGATGCTGCCTGACCCTGCTGTGCTTTTCCAGCACCACACTCGCAGCTTTATCGGTCAGAGTATTGAGTACAGGAGTTGGGAGGTCATGTTTCGGCTGTACAGGACATTGGTCAGGCCACTGTTGGAATATTGTGTGCAATTCTGGTCTCCTTCCTATTGGAAGGATGTTGTGAAACTTGAAAGGGTTCAGAAAAGATTTACCAGGATGTTGCCAAGGTTGGAGGGTTTGAGCTACAGGGAGAGGCTGAACAGGCTGGGGCTGTTTTCCCTGGAGCGTCGGAGGCTGAGGGGTGACCTTCGAGAGGTTTATAAAATCATGAGGGTCATGGATAGGGTAAATAGGCAAAGTCTTTTCCCTGGGTCGGGGAGTCCAGAACTAGAGGGGCATAGGTCTAGGGTGAGAGGGGAAAGATATAAAAGAGACCTAAGGGGCAACTTTTTCACACAGAGGGTGGTACGTGTATGGAATGAGCTGCCAGAGTATGTGGTGGAGGCTGGTACAATGACAACATTTAAAAGGCACCTGGATGGGGACATGAATAGGAAGGGTTTGGGGGGATATGGGCCAAATGCTGGCAAATGGGACTAGATTGGGTTGGGATATCTGGTCAGCATGGACGGGTTGGGCCGAAGGGGCTGTACATCTCTATAACTCTAACTTCCTGTGGACTATCTTAAGAAGGGAATTGAAACTGGACACATCTCTCCAGCTTTATAACTGTGGCTAGGCAGCTACCTCCTCCCCCCCACCCCCCCACCCCACCCCCCCCCACCCACCGCCTCCAAGACTCTTGCAATAGCAGACAATGTGCAGTTGTGTCCTCTTCAACATTGCTGGGCCCATGTGTCAATATTTCACTCTGGTGCATGAGTACAGATACCGTCAGGCCAAATGGGGCCCAATACCTCGCAGGCCCTCGTGGATTGTCCCTTTTCTGACCAAGGTGGATGACCTCAGCTTTCTGCACGCTGCAGTCCATCTGCCAGATCTTAGTCCACTCTCGGGCTCTCGGCAGAGACACAGAATGCATGGCCAGAGCCATGCATTTGGGGCGCAACGGTGGCCCAGTGGTTACCTCATGTCACCAGGAACCCGGGTTCGATCCCAGCCTCGGGCGACTGTCTGTGTAGACATCGTACGTTCTCCCCCCGTGTCTGTGTGGGGTTTCCTCCCACAATCCAAAGGTGTGCAGGTTAGGGTGGATTGGCCGTGCTAAATTGTCCCATGGTGCCCAGGGATGTGCAGGTTAGGGTGGATTGGCTGTGCTAAATTGTCCCATAGTGCCCAGGGATGTGCAGGTTAGGGTGGATTGGCGGTGCTAAATTGTCCCATAGTGCCCAGGGATGTACAGGTTAGGGTGGATTGGCCGTGCTAAATTGTCCCATAGTATCCCAGGGATGTGCAGGTTCGGGTGGATTGGCCGTGCTAAATTGTCCCATAGTGCCCAGGGATGTGCAGGTTAGGGTGGATTGGCCGTGCTAAATTGTCCCATAGTGCCCAGGGATGTGCAGGTTAGGGTGGATTGGCCGTGCTAAATTGTCCCATAGTACCCAGGGATGTGCAGGTTAGGGTGGATTGGCCGTGCTGAATTGTCCCATAGTGCCCAGGGATGTGCAGGTTCGGGTGGATTGGCCGTGCTAAATTGTCCCATAGTGCCCAGGGATGTGCAGGTTAGGGTGGATTGGCCATGCTAAATTGTCCCATAGTGTCCAGGGATGTGCAGGTTAGGGTGGATTGGCCGTGCTAAGTTGCTCCATAGTCAGAGAGAAAGAGAGACAGAGAGTGGACAAAGAGTGAGAGATAGACAGAGTCAGAGAGAAATAGAAAGAGACAGAGGCATGGAGGAGAGAGAGAGAGAAAAAGGTCCAGACAGACAGAAAGTCAAACATAGTGAGAGAGATAGAGTCAGAGAGAAAGTGAGAGAGAGGTACAGAGAGACATGAGAGAGAGAGACAAAGTCAGAGACAGTGAGAGAGATTGAGTCGGAGAGGAAAAGAGACACAGAGAGAGAGAGAGAAAGTCAGAGATAGAGTCAGAGAGGAAGAGAGAGAGACAGAGAGAAGGAGAGAGAGAGAGAGAGAAGGAGAGAGAGAGAGACAGACAGAAAGAGTTAGAGAGAAAGAGAGAGAGAGAGAGGCAGGGAGAAAGAGAGAGCTACAGAGAGACATGAGAGAGAGACAAAGTCAGAGATAGTGAGAAAGATAGTCAGAGAGGAAGAGAGAGAGAGACAGAGAGATAGAGAGGGACAGAGAGAGAGAGAGAGAACAATGGTCTACCCTTAGATTTGGAGCAGACAATGACAGACAAAGAATGCCGTTGTGAAGTTGGGGGAGTTGGCCTTGAGAATGCAGCTGAGATTTTGGAAATAGTTTAGAAAGACACAGAAAGCAGACTGATTATCCAGCTCACGGCGCTGTGCAGGAATCTCTCACAGAGCCAGGCCAGGTCACCCTTATCAATGGGGAGCCACTAGCTAGCATGCCTTCAGAGAGGTGACAGTTTGACCGCACCCTTGTGTTCAATGGTCCTCAGATAGCAGTGAGAGAGTCCCTCATCGCCCAAGAGAGTGGAGAGCCCTCAGAGCAGAGAGACTGGAGTAGGGACAGCGAGAGAGTTTGGGGTTTACAGTGACCTGAGGTCAGGTCAATGGTGTACTGTTTAAGAAGGCTGCTGGAGGAGATGTAGTGTAACGGGTTGATTAAAACTCAAACACAATCAGGGTGACTAGGCAAGTGGAGAGAACGGGGAAAGAGGTTGTTAAAACTGAAAGGGTGCAGAAACGATTCACAAAGGATGACTGAATAGACTGGAGGGTCGGAGGCTGAGGGGTGACCTTATAGAGATTTATAAAATCACGAGGGGCAGGGATAGGGGATAAATAGACAGAGTCTCTTCCCTGGGATAGGGGAGTCCAGAACTAGAGGGGCATAGGTTTAGGGTGAGAGGGGAAAGATATAAAAGAGACCTAAGGGGTAACTTTTTCACCCAGAGGGTGGTACGTGTATGGAATGAGCTGCCAGAGGAAGTGGTGGAGGCTGGTACAATGACAACATTTAAAAGGCATCTGGATGGGGACATGAATAGGAAGGGTTTGGGGGGATATGGGCCGGGTGCTGGGGAATGGGACTAGATTAATTCAGGATATCTGGTCGGCATGGACGGGTTGGGCCGAAGGGTCTGTTTCCGGCTCTATGCCTCGGTCATCATGAGATCAATTGATATAGGACTGGACTAAACTCTCCCTTCTGATCAGTTGTAAATAGCAGAGATCAATAAGACCAATGTAGATTTGAAAGAGAGTTGGACTCACATTACAGCAAGGAGACCGATCACACAAGCAGTGTGCAGTAAGTATATAAAAAAACAACAGACCAAGACATGTTTCTGTCTGAGAGAGGGACAGAGACAGGGAGAGAGAGAGAGAGAGAGAGAGAGAGAGATGGAGACAGAGACAGAGAAAGGCAAAGAGAGAGAGACAGTAAGAGAGAGAGAGAGAGAGAAACAGATGGAGACAGAGACAGAGAGAGATAGAAAAAAAACAGAGAGAGACAGAGAGCGAGACAGTGAGTGAGAAGAGAGACAGTGAAAGAGAGAGAGATGGAGATGGAGACAGAGACAGAGAAAGACAGAGACAGAGAGAGATTTAAAAAAACAGAGAGAGACAGACAGCGAGACAGTGAGTGAGAGAGAGACAGTGAAAGAGAGAGAGATGGAGACAGAGACAGAGAAAGACAATGACAGAGAGAGAGAGATGAAAACAGAGACAGAGAGAGTGAGACAGTGAGAGAGAGAGAGAGACAGTGAAAGAGTGAGAGAGAGAAATGGAGACAAAGGCGAAGAGAGAGAGATGGAGACAGAGAGAAGGAGACAGAAAGAAAGAGAGAGAGAGATGGAGACAGAGGCAGAGAGAGAGACAAAGAGAAAGACAGAAAGAGAAAGAGAGAGAGAGACAGAGAGAAAGAAAGACAGAGAGAGAGAGAGAGGGAGAGAGATGGAGGCAGAGACAGAGACAGAGAGCCGGTATAACCTGAGGCCCACCATGCTCGAGGCAAGGGGAGAGGTGGTGAAGGTAGCACCTTGAGACCAATATGTTGTGGTGCTCAAACGGTTAACCCTCAGGCGATCACATGACTGTGAGGAGCTGAAATCTGATTGAGATTACAAGGTGTAACACATCAGTGTGTGATACCACAATGCTGCAATTCGCACAAACTAATTCATACTCAAGGACACACCCGAAACCTCAAGGTTGCTTCTCGGGCAGCAATACAGAGAGCTGTGCCCTCACACTCACACTCACCACCAAACCTGTCCCCAAACACTGTTCCCCAACAGGCCAGAGGCTCTTTCACATCTACTGACCCTCCGACACTCTCTCAGTACTGACCCTCCGACACTCTCTCAGTACTGACCCTCCGACAGTGCGACACTCCCTCAGTACTGACCCTCCGACAGTGCGGCACTCCCTCAGTACTGACCCTCTGACAGTGCGGCACTCCCTCAGTACTGACCCTCCGACAGTGTGGCACTCCCTCAGTACTGACCCTCCGACAGTGTGGCACTCCCTCAGTACTGACCCTCCGACACTCCCTCAGCACTGACCCTCTGACCGTGAGGCGCTCCCTCAGTACTGACCCTCCGACAGTGCGGCACTCCCTCAGTACTGACCCTCCGACAGTGCGGCACTCCCTCAGTACTGACCCTCCGACAGTGCGGCACTCCCTCAGTACTGACCCTCCGACAGTGCGGCACTCCCTCAGTACTGACCCTCCGACAGTGCGGCACTCCCTCAGTACTGACCCTCCGACAGTGCGGCACTCCCTCAGTACTGACCCTCCGATAGTGCGTCCCCATCGAATGGGTATTCCTTCTCGTGTTCTTGCAGTTGGGAGGCGCACAGATGGAAGACCCTACATCCCAGGGCTGCGCTGGAGTGGCGGGCAGTACACGAGGGTCCCCTCACATATTTAGCATTGAGGCCTACGCAGCAGGCCTCACCCGTGCGCGTCACATGGACATACATCCCCTCGAACAGCATCGACTGTTCGATGCTGTGTCGGGCCAGCCACTGCCCACATCCTGATCGAAAACCACATCTGTTCAAGGGCAGGGAACCTGGGTTAATGTGCTCCCCTCCTGGGCCTCGCCCCTTTTTAGTCATCTGTGTCGCTTGTTTTGAGGTAGAAGTCTGAAACTGATACAGCCCAGAAACACCCACACACCAAGGATATTTTCTTGCCAAGTGCTGACAGCTAAATTCTCTCTGATAGTCCGCAGCACAGATGTTATGCAGACTGTGCGCCTCACAGGTATCACAACTGGGCTGTTGAATTTTGATCCAGGTCCTCAGGCAGGTCAGACATTGACCTGTCAGCGGGGAATTCACATTTTCACTTGGTTTGTCAGCCTTCCTTAAAGAGCTGACTAGGGCTGTGGATAAAGGGGAACTCGTGGATGTACCATATTTACAAGGTACTCCAACCAGAGGGCTGCACGGTGACTCAGTGGTTAGCGATGCTGCCTCACGGCGCCAGGGGCCTAGGTTCGATCCCACCCATTGGGTGACAGTCTGGGTGAGGTTTCATCCAAGGGCACGCTTTATTCCCACAGTCCAAAGATGTACAGGTTAGGGTGGATTGGCCGTGCTAAATTGTCCCATAGTGTCCATGGATGTGCAGGTTAGGGTGGATTGGCCGTGCTAAATTGTCCCATAGTGTCCAGGGATGTGCAGGTTAGGGTGGATTGGCCGTGCTAAATTGTCCTATAGTGCCCAGGGATGTGCAGGTTAGGGTGGATTGGCGGTGCTAAATTGTCCCATAGTGCCCAGGGATGTGCAGGTTAGGGTGGATTGACTGTGCTAAATTGTCCCATAGTGCACAGGGATGTGCGGGTTAGGGTGGATTGGCCGTGCTAAATTCTCCCATAGTGCCCAGGGATGTGTAGGTTAGGGTGGATTGGCCGTGCTAAATTGTCCCATAGTGCCCAGGGATGTGCAGGTTAGAGTGGATTGGCCGTGCTAAATTGTCCCATAGTGCCCAGGGATGTGCAGGTTAGGGTGGATTGGCCATGCTAAATTGTCCCATAGTGCCCAGGAATGTGCGGGTTAGGGTGGATTGGCCGTGCTAAATTGTCCCATAGTGCCCAGGGATGTGCAGGTTAGGGTGGATTGGCCATGCTAAATTGTCCCATAGTGCCCAGGAATGTGCGGGTTAGGGTGGATTGGCCGTGCTAAATTGTCCCATAGTGCCCAGGGATGTGCAGGTTAGGGTGGATTGGCCGTGCTAAATTGTCCCATAGTGCACAGGGAAGTGCAGGTTAGGGTGGATTGGCCATGCTAAATTGTCCCATAGTGCCCAGGGTTGTGCAGGTTAGGATGGATTGGCCGTGCTAAATTGTCCCATAGTGCACAGGGAAGTGGAGGTTAGGGTGGATTGGCCATGCTAAATTGTCCCATAGTGCCCAGGGATGTGCGGGTTAGGGTGGATTGGCCGTGCTAAATTGTCCCATAGTGTCCAGGGATGTGCAGGTTAGGGTGGATTGGCCGTGCTAAATAGTCCCATAGTGCCCAGGGATGTGCAGGTTAGGGTGGATTGGCCGTGCTAAATTGTCCCATAGTGTCCAGGGATGTGCAGGTTAGGGTGGATTGGCCATGCTAAATTGTCCCATAGTGCCCAGGGATGTGCAGGTTAGGGTGGATTGGCCATGGGAAATCCAGGGTTCCAAGGAGTGGCATTGGGTCTTGATGGGATGCCCTACGGTGGGTTGGCGCAGAGTCGACGGGCCGATTGGCCTGTCTCCACTCTGTCCGATTTCTACGGTGAGAGGTTCCAGGAGAGCTCTGGAAAGCAGAGGGAGCTGGGCGTCATGGCACGTGAATCGTGGATGGTGAGTTCGCAGGTGGGATTGCTCTCTGATGGGCTGCGGCCAATATCTGTCCGCCCTCTGTCCACAAAACAACCCAACGCGATGGGCGGGCACCGCGTGGGCCGTTTGTGTGATCCTCTTGAGTGGGTCTGGCTCCAGTGATTCCTGCTGTTCCTGAGATGGAGAAGGGTGCTACAATAATGCAGGGTGCTCTGTGCCGAGGGCGGTATCCATTTCCTCGTGGGGGTGGGGGGAACTGCTCGGAGCTGCAGACCATGTGGATGGTGAAGGGCTAGACTTCCAAAAGAAGCCAGTGAAGGGTCCGGAGCGGGGTGGGGGACCCCAACGTTTCCGAACTGAAACGCAGTTGGAGAACACACGAGAGGGAGATGACAGGACTGGCTCACCCAGACGATGACGCACTGTCAGAACAGGCAGGAACCTCGCTCCCCAGACAGTGCTATTGTCCGTCCAACACCCACCTGGTCCAGGCACTCCCCTCGCGTGATCACACACCCAGTGCCCCCACCCCCAACCCCAGCTTTCAACCTTCACTTCGGCTCTCTGGTCAAACCCAGACCCAACCCAGGCTCAACCCGTCCAACAAAGCACAGACACCAGCTCCACGCTGTTTCGAACCCTGTGCTGTCCCTGTCCTGGGGAGTGTTTGATGGGTGACAGTGTAGAGGGAGCTTTACTCTGTATCTAACACCGTGCTGTCCCTTTCCCTGGGGAGTGTTTGATGGGTGACAGTGTAGAGGGAGCTGTACTCTGTATCTAACCCCGTGCTGTCCCTGTCCTGGGGAGTGTTTGATGGGTGACAGTGTAGAGGGAGCTGTACTCTGTATCTAACCCCGTGCTGTCCCTGTCCTGGGGGGAGTGTTTGATGGGGGACAGTGTAAATAAAGCTTGCTCCACTTTGAGGGTCAGTACCAAGGGAGTGCCACACTGTCGGAGGGTCAGTACTGAGGGAGTGCCGCAATGTCGGAGGGTCAGTACTGAGGGAGTGCCGCACTGTCGGAGGGTCAGTACTGAGGGAGTGCCGCACTGTCAGAGGGTCAGTACTGAGGGAGTGCCGCACTGTCGGAGAGTCAGTGCTGAGGGAGTGCTGTACTGTCAGAGGGTCAGTACTGAGAGAGTGCCGCACTGTCAGAGGGTCATTACTGAGGGAGTGCCGCACTGTCGGAGGGTCAGTACTGAGGGAGTGCCGCACTGTCAGAGGGTCAGTACTGAGGGAGTGCCGCACTGTCAGAGGGTCAGTACTGAGGGAGTGCCGCACTGTCAGAGGGTCAGTACTGAGGGAGCGCCGCACTGTCGGAGGGTCAGTACTGAGGGAGTGCTGCACTGTCGGAGGGTCCGGACTGTGAGTCCTTGCTTGCTCGAAGTGTGTTACGAATACCTTCCCACAAGCTGAGGGCATGTCTTCCTTCATCGTTCTGTGAGACTTGTGGGGGCACCTCAAGATGGCAGCTGAGGCGGCCAGGAAGGTGCCTGAATGGCTGACAACGGGCTCTTCGCCTGGGGTGGGCGGATCGCTGCACTCGCACCGCAGAGATCACGGAGGAGATGGAGTTTGAGCCACCTGATGTTTTTTCAGGGCAGTTTCCTGTCAACCTCATGCTTTATCTCAGTGGCAGTTGTGGAATGGGCTCGATTAGCGTGAATGTGCGACTCACTTCCTGTGTGGTGGGACGCCCTGTCTGTCAATGGTTTGACAGCCCCCACTCGATAAGCCATCCATTCAGCGTCTGTTAACCATGAGTGGGCCTCTCAGTCCTGTTGTGTGGCTCTCAGTGAACTAACTAGCACCAGAGTGCGCTAAGCACTGTTCAAATGGCAGCAAATCCTGGGCCTTTCCCAGCAAGGCCCACATCACATGGAACAACTGCCTGACACATTACCCTCTGGAGGACCTGGAAATTGGACACTCTCCAGTCTGGATGCCCAACCTGGGATGACACGATGGCTCCAGTGGTTAGCACCGCTGCCCCCACAGTGCCAGGGATCCAGGTTCGATCCCACCCCGAGGCGACTGACTGTGTGGTGTTTACACATTCTCCCCCTGTCTGTGTGGGGTTTCCTCCGGGTGCTCCGGTTTCCTCCCACAGTCCAGGGATGTGCAGGTTAGGATGGATTGGCCGTGCTAAATTGTCCCATAGTGCCCAGGGATGTGCAGGTTAGGGTGGATTGGCCGTGCTAAATTGTCCCATAGTGCCCAGGGATGTGCAGGTTAGGGTGGATTGGCCGTGCTAAATTGTCCCATAGTGCCCAGGGATGTGCAGGTTAGGATGGATTGGCCGTGCTAAATTGTCCCATAGTGCCCAGGGATGTGCAGGTTAGGGTGGATTGGCCGTGCTAAATTGTCCCATAGTGCCCAGGGATGTGCAGGTTAGGGTGGATTGGCCGTGCTAAATTGTCCCATAGTGCCCAGGGATGTGCAGGTTAGGGTGGATTGGCCGTGCTAAATTGTCCCATAGTGCCCAGGGATGTGCAGGTTAGGGTGGATTGGCCGTGCTAAATTGTCCCATAGTGCCCAGGGATGTGCAGGTTAGGGTGGATTGGCCGTGCTAAATTGTCCCATCGTGCCCAGGGATGTGCAGGATAGGGTGGATTGACCGTGCTAAATTGTCCCATAGTGTCCAGGGATGTGCAGGTTAGGGTGGATTGGCCGTGCTAAATTGTCCCATAGTGCCCAGGGATGTGCAGGAGAGGTGCATTAGTCAGGGGTAAATATAGAGTCGGGGAATGGGTCTGAGTGGGTTACTCTTCGGAGGGTTGGTGTGGGTTTGTTGGGCTGATGGGCCTGTTTCCACACTTTAGGGAATCTCTGATCCTACGATAACCTCCCACCCAGCCATGTGATGGATCACTTCCCTAGAAACATTCCCATCACTGAGCTCCCCCCCCCCCCCCCCCCCCACCACCACTGCCCCACGACAACTGCCAAAATCAACATCCTGGGGGGGGGGTTACCATTGACCAGAAACTCAACTGGACTCCCCACATAAACACAAAGGCTACAGGAGCAGGTCAGGGCCTGGGGTCAGTAATTAACCCCCTGACTCACCAAAACCTGTCCATCGTGGGATGGGGCACGAGTCAGGGAATACTCCCCACGCCCCCAGGTTAGGGGGAGCAGTCACGAAGCTGTTTCCCCCCGGGAGAAATCAAACCCCTCCATCCCTGGTTCGCTTGGCACCACATCCACAAGCACCCACTCCGTCCACCAGTGTGTGTAAGGTGCCCCTGTGTATGCCCACCTCAGGCAGCACCTTCCAAGCCCATGGCCACTTCCATCCAGAAGGACAAGGGGCAGCAGATACATGGAAACACCATCCCACCCCCCACCCCCGCACGTTCCCACTGCTCCCCATTCTGACTTGGGAATATATCGGCCGTTCCTTGGGTCAGAATCCTGGAATGCCCTCCCCCAGGGCATTGTGGGTCTAACCCACAGCACACGGACTGCAGCGGTTCAAGATGGCCGCTCACCCCCTTCCCCCACCACCTTCTCAAGGGGAGCTACTAGAGAAGAGGGAAAATGGTGAGAAAGTAGACACCCCAAAGTGCCCCCTTGGCACTGGCCTCATCTTGCTCAACTTCACCCCTCTCCTGTCCCAGTCACCTCATCTGACCCCGCCCAGGTGGGACGGTGCTGGGGCCTCGTGTTTTCACAGATTGTGGGAGGGTTTGATTGGGGAAAAGTGTAGAGGGAGCTTTACTCTGTATCTAACGCCGTACTGTCCCTGTCCTGGGGAGTGTTTGATGGGGGGACAGTGTAGAGGCAGCTTTACTCTGTATCTAGCCCCATGCTGTCCCTGTCCTGGGGAGGGTTTGATGGGGGGACAGTGTAGAGGGAGCTTTACTCTGTATCTCACCCTGCACTGTCCCTGTCCTGGGGAGTGTTTGGTGGGGGACAGTGTAGAGGGAGCTTTACTCTGTATCTAACCCTGTGCTGTCCCTGTCCTGGGGAGTGTTTGATGGGGGGACAGTGTAGAGGGAGCTTTACTCTGTATCTAACCCTGTGCTGTCCCTGTCCTGGGAGTGTTTGATGGGGGACAGTGTAGAGGGAGCTTTACTCTGTATCTAACCCTGTGCTGTCCCTGTCCTGGGAGTGTTTGATGGGGGACAGTATAGAGGGAGCTTTACTCTGTATCTAACCCCGTGTTGTCCCTGTCCTGGGGAGGGTTTGGTGGGGGTCAGTGTAGAGGGAGCTTTACTCTGTATCTAACCCCGTGCTTTCCCTGTCCTGGGGAGTGTTTGATGGGGACAGTGTAGAGGGAGCTTTACTCTGTATCTAATCCCGTGCTGTCCCTGTCCTGGGGAGTGTTTGATGGGGGACAATGTAGAGGGAGCTTTACTCTGTATCTAACCCCGTGCTGTCCCTGTCCTGGGGAGCGTTTGATGGGGGACAGTGTCGATCCCACGGGGCGTGTTTAGGGAGATTGATGGGCGTTGAGAGAGGAGTCTGGTCGGCCCATCGAATGCAGTCCGGCCAGAAATGAGCCAAGTGGCTTCAACCCTGACGAGATGGGAAGGGAGTCGGGAGGTGGGGAGGTGGTTAACTCGATTGGTGCAGGGAGCTGTTGGGGACTGGTCTCCCACCACAAAAACCCAAAGGGGTCTGCTTTTCGTTTCTAGCAGATGTTCGGCAATGCGAAAAACATCGCCTCTTCCCATTGGGAATGGAAATCATTCCTTGTCCTCCAGATCCCAGAGCTGCCAATGGACTCAGCAGCCAGGTTACCCAGACGACGGTGGGGGGGGCGGGCATTGGAGAAGGAGCCATTGAGGCCGATCACCTCCAAGCTCACTCCCATCATGCCTCTGGGCCTAGTTGTCCATTTGAGACGTCCAGATGGACAGGGGTGTGGGGGTTGGGGGAGTGGGGGCAAGTTATTTTCTTAGAAGAGATGAAAGCATTCCACGGAGTGTGTGAGAGAGAGAGGGGGAGAGAGAGAGAGAGAGACGCACAGAAAAAAAGACAACAACAGGTTGACGAGAAGGGCGAGGGCGTGGGAGGAAGTAGAACAGGAAGCGTCACGAGCTGAGGAAGTCGTTTCCTTAGCAACGGTAGCCCTTGCCTGGGTCACAAACAAGGCCCGGGCTTGTGCACAGAGATCCTGAGTGGGTATTGCCCAGGAGCAGGGGGACTCGACGGGAGCTACAAACCGAGCCATGGGCCGCGTGCAAGGGTTTGTGGGAAGACACCCTGTCAGTCACCAGCAACCCAAACTAGGCCCCGGGTCTGTCAGGGCAGGGGTGAACTGGCAACGGCCTTGGGGGAGGACAACAGGCAAGGGGTAGGTCTGGGGGACTCAGATACATCCACAGAGGGACAGTACTGAGGGAGCACAGCACTGTCGGAGGGTCAGTACTGAGGGAGTGCCGCACTGTCGGAGGGTCAGTACTGAGGGAGTGCCGCACTGTCAGAGGGTCAGTACTGAGGGAGTGCTGCACTGTCGGAGGGTCAGTCCTGAGGGAGTACCGCACTGTCAGAGGGTCAGTACTGAGGGAGTACCGCACTGTCAGAGGGACAGTACTGAGGGAGTGCTGCACTGTCGGAGGGTCAGTCCTGAGGGAGTACCGCACTGTCAGAGGGACAGTACTGAGGGAGCACAGCACTGTCAGAGGGTCAGTACTGAGGGAGTGCCGCACTGTCGGAGGGTCAGTACTGAGGGAGTGCTGCACTGTCGGAGGGTCAGTACTGAGGGAGTACCGCACTGTCAGAGGGACAGTACTGAGGGAGCACAGCACTGTCAGAGGGTCAGTACTGAGGGAGTGCCGCACTGTCGGAGGGTCAGTACTGAGGGAGCACAGCACTGTCAGAGGGTCAGTACTGAGGGAATGCCGCACTGTCGGAGGGTCAGTACTGAGGGAGTGCCGCACTGTCAGAGGGACAGTACTGAGGGAGCACAGCACTGTCAGAGGGTCAGTACTGAGGGAACGCCGCACTGTCGGAGGGTCAGTACTGAGGGAGTGCTGCACCGTTGGAGGGTCAGTGCTGAGGGAGCGGGCACTGTCGGAGGGTCAGTGCTGAGGGAGTGGGCACTGTCGGAGGGTCAGTGCTGAGGGAGCGGGCACTGTCGGAGGGTCAGTGCTGAGGGAGCGGGCACTGTCGGAGGGTCAGTGCTGAGGGAGCGGGCACTGTTGGAGGGTCAGTACTGAGGGAGCGGGCACTGTCGGAGGGTCAGTGCTGAGGGAGCGGGCACTGTCGGAGGGTCAGTACTGAGGGAGCGGGCACTGTCGGAGGGTCAGTGCTGAGGGAGCGGGCACTGTCGGAGGGTCAGTACTGAGGGAGCGGGCACTGTCGGAGGGTCAGTACTGAGGGAGCGGGCACTGTCGGAGGGTCAGTACTGAGGGAGCGGGCACTGTTAGCCAGTTTGAATACAGTGTGTAACTGCAGTGTTTGAAATGTGGGACAAACAATGGTGCAGGGTGAGCGCGGGTCAGTGGGGTTAGTTTGGGGATTGATACAGGGCTATGGGGAGAGTGGGACAGTGGGGTTAGTTTGGGGATTGATACAGGGCTATGGGGAGAGAGTGGGACAGTGGGATTAGTTTGGGGATTGATACAGGGCAATGGGGAGAGAGTGGGGCAGTGGGATTAGTTTGGGGATTGATACAGGGCTATGGGGAGAGTGGGACAGTGGGGTTAGTTTGGGGATTGATACAGGGCTATGGGGAGAGAGTGGGACAGTGGGATTAGTTTGGGGATTGATACAGGGCAATGGGGAGAGAGTGGGGCAGTGGGATTAGTTTGGGGATTGATACAGGGCAATGGGGAGAGAGTGGGGCAGTGGGATTAGTTTGGGGATTGAGACAGGGCTATGGGGAGAGAGTGGGGCAGTGGGATTAGTTTGGGGATTGATACAGGGCTATGGGGAGAGAGTGGGGCAGTGGGATTAGTTTGGGGATTGATACAGGGCTATGGGGAGAGGGTGGGGCAGTGGGATTAGTTTGGGGATTGATACAGGGCTATGGGGAGAGAGTGGGGCAGTGGGATTAGTTTGGGGATCGATACAGGGCTATGGGGAGAGAGTGGGGCAGTGGGATTAGTTTGGGGATTGATACAGGGCTATGGGGTGAGAGAGTGGGGCAGTGGGATTAGTTTGCTGGCAATTTTATTGGGTTGAACATTAAGAGCAGGCCCGATAGTTCCCACGACAACAGGTCAAGATGCCTTGGAGTATAAAATGGCATCGTGTTTGTCCTTGTTTTAAACTTGAAGCATGTTATTCGTGATTAAGCAATAAAGATTCCTCCTTGTGCCCTTTTTCTGTAATGCTCGCTCTTGGAGTTGCCACGGTTACAGCCAACCTCCAAACACCACTGAGTCCCGAAAAGTAACCACAGAGCGGCCGCATTGACCTTGGCAAGTCGCAAATCGAATGAAGTCATCCAGAAAGATTGTGGTAACGAGAGAATGGGACAGCGATGCAGTGAGAAAGAGAGAGAGTGGCTGTTCTTGTGGATCCAAAATGGTTTCCTCCATTCTCAAAATGGCCAAAGGTGCTAGCAATGGGAGGGAGGAAGGAGGAAGGGTTTACCCGGAGAGCGCGCTTGGGCTGCCCGAGGTCAAAGGTTGTACACTGAGTGTGAGCTGGGTTTAGGGGACGAACCTCTGGCCTTTGGGATCTGAGCCTGTGGCCGAACTGTGGACCCTTGCCGTGTCAAGGAGATGGGGGGTCGTTGATGGCCCGCGCTCTGTGGCTGTCACTGACGGAGAGGCCCTGGGGTGGAGTCAACGGTCGAGGGAGCGGGCGTGGGTGGAGTTGGGGCTGGGGAGTGCCGTATGGACGGTCATGTGGCCGGTTGCTTTTAGTCACGGTTCCGAGGGCCCTGTCAACTCTGACCTCCTCCCCGGTGAAGCTGGCTAGCCTGCCTGACCTCCCGTGGCTACGAGAGGCCGTGGACCGCGGTCAACCTTGTGGTGGGTGGGTGGGTGGGGGTGGGGGAGGGGTGCTGTGGATAATTAAATGGTTGACGGGGTGGGGGGGTTGGGGGGAGTTGTGGGGCGCGGGCGCATTGACGTCTTGGGTGCCGCATTCTACCTACTATTTTACCCTTCCCCACTCCCCCACAATGTCTTGAGGATGGGAATATGCCAGGTGTTGTGGGAGGGGGGGGGGGTCTGCCCTCCGGCTGCAATGCTTCCCGTGGTGGGAGGCTGTCATGATGCGACAATGGCGGGGGATACGCGAGCATCGTCCCATTTCCAACGCCATTGTGGACGCACGAATTAAGAGAGAGGCGGACGGGTGACTCCGGAAGGGGGGGGGGTTGGTGGGAACGGAGGAGGGAGGTCAGAGGTCAAAACCAGGACACTCGGCCCTTTGAGTCGTGCCCCGGGGTATTCTGGGAAGTGGGCCTGGCCTGGCGACTGCTTTCGGCAAGGCAGAGCGAAGGGAAAGGGGAAGTTTGCGCAACAGCGGTGATACATTTTGCAAGTGGAAAGGGGAGCTGCCAGAGCAAAACAGAGACAGGAAAATGGAGGGGGAAGGGGGGGATGCGGGGAAGGGAAATAACGTGACACGTTGCCACATCGCTAGGGAGACAACAGGGAACGCTTCTGATGTGGTGCCACCTCGATGTCTTGGAATCCACTTATCTGGGTGTTGGGGAGGGTGGTGAGGGGGGAAGGAGGTGTTGGGAGTGGCACAGGAGACTGGGTAGAACCCGGTGCTGGGGGGAAAAGGGGGTGATGGGTAACCATCTGACCCTGACGCCCAATAAGGGTCTCTAGCCAAGTCCAGCCAAGACTGGTTTTCCACCCCTCGCACCCAGCGAGGGGAAGGGTCTCTCCATCTCACGGTAGACCCCCACACACCCCGCTGCCCCCCAACAACGCCTCCCTCTGGGAATATCCCAAGACTCCCCGCCCCCCGATCGAAAAAGGCCTCTCCTTCCCTCAGGCTTAAAATAGCCTCCACCTACCCTTGAACGTGGGCGCGGGAAACATCATCCCGGCAGCTCCCCTGTAAGAATTTTATCGTACGGAACAGACTCTTCGGCCCATCACGGGCTGCGCGGCCCTCGAGAGTTCCCCTTACCTCGCTTCCAAACCCTACAGAATCCATTCTCCTCAAGCTTGTACCACATTCAAATCCCATAGGGAAGAGGTTGTGAAACTTGAGAGGGCGCAGAAAAGATTCACAAGGGTGTTCGAGGGTTTGAGCTACAGGGAGAGGCTGAACAGGCTGGGGCTGTTTTCCCTGGAGCGTCGGAGGCTGAGGGGTGACCTTATAGAGGTTTATAAAATCATGAGGGGCATGGATAGGGTAAATGGACAAGGTCTTTCCCCTGGGATGGGGGAGTCCAGAACTAGAGGGGCATAGGTTTAGGGTGAGAGGGGAAAGATATAAAAGGGTCCTAAGGGGCAACTTTTTCACACAGAGGGTGGTATGTGTGTGGAATGAGCTGCCAGAGGATATAGTGGAGGCTGGTACAATGACAACATTTAAAAGGCATCTGGATGGGGACATGAATAGGAAGGGTTTGGAGGGATATGGGCCAAGTGCTGGCAAATGGGACGAGATTGGGTTGGGATATGTGGTCAGCATGGACGGGTTGGGCCGAAGGGTCTGTTTCCAGACTATACATCTCTATGACTCGACGATAGTTTTATGAATCATCCGAGGAGCAGGAGAATTGACCTATCGGGCATAAGCCCTTAATCAGAAACGAGGCCTCATTCCTGATGACGGGCTATTGCCTGAAGGGTCGACTCTCCTGCCCCTCGGATGCTGCCTGGCCTACTGTGCTTTTCCAGCACCACGCTCTTCGACTCTGACCCCCAGCATTTGCAGTCCTCACCTGCTCCCAGTCCGATGAATCAGTCTGGTGAACATCTGATACGTGCGCTGTGTGACAAGGCTGTCCCTTCCCAGAGATAAGGGGGTCAAAAGGGACATATGACACATCTGAGCTCACAGCCTCTCACAATTTGGGCTTGCCTTCCTCCCCTCGCCTGTGACCCCATGGACAACGACACCCCATCTCCCTTCAGACTCCCAACACTCTGCGCCTTCTCGCTCCCCCTTTGGAGGAGCTGTCCCCACCCAAGTGGGGAGGGTTCCACTGTTACGCTCGCCTCCTTGACCTCTCGCCGACCCCTGACCCCAGCCGCCACATTCCCCAACCAGATTGGTGTGTGGCACGAGTGGACATTGGTTCCAGGTGGGGGGGGGTGGGGGAAACGTCTGGGAACCAAGACCAGGTCCTTGCAGTGCCCCAGGAGAAACGTCCAAAGACACAAACCAGGAGCCATTCGGCCCCTCAAGCCAGCTCTGCCATTCAATAGGATCACAGCTGGTCGCGTCATAGCAAGGTCTTTTCCCTGGGGTGGAGTAGTCCAGAACTTGAGGTGAGAGGGGAAAGATTTAAAAGGGACCTAAGGGGCAACTCTTTCATGTGGAGGGTCAAATATACCCATCAGTGCCAACCTGTCCATGCCAACCAGATATCCTAACCTAATCTAGTCCCACCTGCCAGCACTTGGCCCATATCCCTCCAAACCCTTCCTATTCCTGTCCCCATCCAGATGCCTTTTAAATGTTGCCATTGTACCAGCCTCCACCACATCCTCTGGCAGCTCATTCCACACACACACCACCCTCTGGGTGAAGAAGTTGCCCCTTCGGTCCCTTTTATATCTTTCCCCTCTCACCCTAAACCTATACCCCTCTAGTTCTGGACTCCCCTTCCCCAAGGAAAAAGACCTTGTCTATTTACTGTATCCATGTCCCCTCAGGATTTTATCCACCAATTTGATCATCCAACTCAAGCACCTGTTCACTCTTTCTCTCCCCATAACCTCTGTGACCCCCTTTTGCCTCAAGAACTCGATCCAACTCCTTCCTGAACACATTCGATGTTTCGGCCCCCAACCCCCTCTCTGTGACAGAGAATCCCACAGACTGTCGCCCCCCCCCTCCACTCTCTGGGGGAAGAGATCTCTCCCCATCTCAGTCTGAAATGGCTCCACCCGGTAATCCTTAGACTGTGACCTCTCCCTCTCAGTTCTGGGCTCCCCGGAACATCCTTGACCCTGTCTGGTCCTGTTGGAATTTTATCGGTTTCTCTGAGATCGCCCTCCTCATTCTCCCCAAACCCACCATCCCCGCCCCCCCACAGTGAGCGCATTTCGAACCGATCCTGTCTCTCCTCATATACCAGTCCCACCATCCCGGGAATCAGGCTGGGAAACCCTTCCACCATCTTTGAGTTGAGCCATTTGTTGCTGCCATCTTGTTTGCTGACTGTGAGACAATTCTCAACCTGTTTCACGCCACTCCATTCGGAAGCCAGTGTCTGGAACCTTACCCATAGCCTTGCATCCCCGTGGAAACCTCTCGGAACTCAATCCGTGAAAAATAGGTTTTGTAAACTCAGTTCATAAACTCCAGGGAGCACAAGTCCACACCCCTCACTCTGTCCCTAATGCTCCATCAATATCACTGGGTCACTTCCTCTGAATAACATTACATGTGTCCTATCACCAGACAGACTGCAGCTCAACGCCACTTCCTTGAGGGGTAATTAGGGACAGCCCAATAAATGTTGGACAGATAGAACAGCCCAGGTCATCTGAGGGAATTCAATAAGTTTCCTTCTTGCGGACTCACAGAGATGTACAGCATGGAAACAGACCCTTCGGCCCAACCCATCCATACCGACGAGATATCCCAAAACAATCCAGTCCTGTCTGCCAGCACTCGACCCATATCCCCCCAAACCCTTCCTATTCATGTCCCCATCCAGATGCCTTTTAAATGTTGTCATTGTACCAGCCTCCACCACTTCCTCTGGCAGCTCATTCCATACCCACACCACCCTCTGGGTGAAAAGGTTGACGTTAGGTCCCTTTTAAAGCTTTCCCCTCTTACCTTAGACCCTCAGGTTCTAGACTTCGCCACCCCAGGGAAAAGACTTTGTCTATTTATCCTATCCATGCCCCTCATGATTTTATAAACCTCTATAAGGTCACCCCTCAGCCTCCGATGCTCCAGGGAGTGCTGCACTGTCAGAGGGTCAGTACTGAGGGAGTGCCGCACTGTCGGAGGGTCAGTACTGAGGGAGTGCCGCACTGTCGGAGGGTCAGTGCTGAGGTAGTGCCGCACTGTCGGAGGGTCTGTACTGAGGGAGTGCCGCACTGTCGGAGAGTCAGTACTGAGGGAGTGCCGCACTGTCGGAGGATCAGTACTGAGGGACCGCCGCACTGTCGGAGGGTCAGTACTGAGGGAGCGCCGCACTTTCGGAGGGTCAGTACTGAGGGAGTGCCGCACTGTCGGAGGGTCAGTACTGAGGGAGTGCTGCACTGTCGGAGGGTCAGTGCTGAGGGAGTGCCGCACTGTCGGAGGGTCAGTACTGAGGGAGTACTGCACTGTCGGAGGGTCAGTACTGAGGGAGTGCCGCACTGTCGGAGGGTTAGTACTGGGGGAGTGCCGCACTGTCAGAGGGTCAGTACTGAGGGAGTGCCGTACTGTCGGAGGGTCAGTACTGAGGGAGTGCCGCACTGTCAGAAGGTCAGTAGTGAGGGAGTGCCGCACTGTCGGAGGGTCAGTACTGAGGGAGTGGCGCACAGTCGGAGGGTCAGTACTGGGGGAGTGCCACACTGTCGGAGGGTCAGTACTGAGGGAGTGCCGCACAGTCGGAGGATCAGTACTGAGGGAGTGCCGCACTGTGTCAGGGTCATTACTGAGGGAGTGCCGCACTGTCAGAGGGTCAGTGCTGAGAGAGTGCCGCACTGTCGGAGGTTCAGTACTGAGTGAGTGCCGCACTGTCAGAGGGTCAGTACCGAGGGAGTGCCGCACTGTCGGAGGGTCAGTACTGAGTGAGTGCCGCACTGTCAGAGGGTCAGTACTGAGGGAGTGCAGCACTGTCGGAGGGTCAGTACTGAGGGAGTGCCGCACTGTCGGAGGGTCAGTACTGGGGAAGTGCCGCACTGTCAGAGGGTCAGTACTGAGGGAGTGCCTCACTGTCGGAGGGTCAGTACTGAGGGAGTGCCGCACTGTCAGAGGGTCAGTACTGAGGGAGTGCCGCACTGTCGGAGGGTCAGTACTGAGGGAGTGCCGCACTGTTGGAGGGTCAGTAGTGAGGGAGTGCCGCACTGTCGGAGGGTCAGTACTGAGGGAGGGTCACACTGTCGGAGGGTCGGTACTGAGGGAGTGCCGTACTGTCGGAGGGTCAGTACTGAGGGAGTGCCACACTGTCAGAGGGTCAGTACTGAGGGAGTGTCGCACTGTCAGAGGGTCAGTACTGAGGGAGTGCTGCACTGTCGGAGGGTCAGTACTGAGGGAGTGTCGCACTGTCAGAGGGTCAGTACTGAGGGAGTGTCGCACTGTCAGAGGGTCAGTACTGTGAGGTAAGTGAACATTTGCATCAGACATTATAAATTAACATTAGCCACTGCCTGTGCACGAACAACAAATTTCAAGGAAGCAATGGGCTCGACATTTTCTTCCTGAGTATCTCTCCCGGAGCAAATTTCCACACAGGGAGTTCTCACAAGCTGCAGCGCTGATCACAGGCCTCCCCTCTATTGGATGGCCTGGCGCGGGTGATGGTGTGGGGTGGAAGAGGTGGGTAAATATTGTCCCCTGGACACCTCCCAGAGGTGGGATCCTACCCCTTCCCTCTCATGAGCCCTGAACACCAACCCCACCAAACCCCCATCACTACAACCATCACTCTCTGCAGCTGATGGTCCCACGTTTACTGGTGAGGCTGTGGAGTACTGGAGCCTGGCTCCAATTCTCCCTCAACACGAGGGGGGCTCCTTAAAGGTTTAAGGCGAACATCCCCTCCCTCCACCCCCCCTCATGGGGTGGGGGTTTCAAATGCACCCCAATCCCCGTCGCGGTAAACGTCAAGGGTCGGAGATTTCGAAAAGATTTGGGCAGTGAGCAGAGCACCGTGCAGTCCAGACTCAGGCTAGCTCAGCCAAGACACCCCACCATCGCCCCAATGGTGTCGGAAATCTCCTGCTGATGTGCATCTCCAAGCTGTAGACGCTGACCGTTTGGCCCATCTCGTGCGAGAGACAATCTGGTCCACCGCAAAAAATAAAACAAGAAAAAAAAAATCCCGCACCGTTTTCTTTTCGGCCGCGGGACACCTTCCTTCCCACAGACCAAACCTCTGGCACCCTTCCCCCCCCCCCCCACACCCCACCCCCTCCCCTCGCCAACCCCCGGACGCGAATGGTTTTGCGATTAATTCAGAGCGAGGAACAGCTAGCAGGGGAGGTAAGGGCCGAAGCGAAGGAGGAAGGACTTACTCTCAACGTTCAGACCGGGCAGGGAGTGAGACGTTTTCCTACAAAGAGAGATCCGACAGAATCTGTTCCCGGCAGGAAAGTGATGGGCTGTGGATTTCGCAGACTCACTCCGCGGACTTGCGTTGAAGGGGTGACTTCACCCGTTCGCCCTCTGCTATCCACGACCCTCCCCAGCGTTGGGGCGCTCAGAGAGATTTTGAAATGGTCTCACTGCACTGAGAATGAACTGTCTCCTTTCCTCTCTCACTCTCTCGATGTGCACATCCGTCTGCGTACACAGTATCTTAAAAGGGAAATGCCTGCCGAAAACTGACAAGTCAACTCACTCAGCAGCTGTTTCTCCTATTCAACTTTTCAGTTTATCGTTCACCAGCTCCCCGAGAGGAAACAGAACCCCTGCACTCTACAGTTACAGCTGTCACAGGGTCAGGGCTGAGGGAGTGCAGCACTGTCGGAGGGTCAGTACTGAGGGAGTGCAGCACTGTCAGAGGGTCAGTACTGAGGGTGTGCCGCACTGTCAGAGGGTCAGTACTGAGGGAGTGTCTCACTGTCGGAGGGTCAGTACTGAGGGAGTGCAGCACTGTCAGAGGGTCAGTGCTGAGGGAGTGCCGCACTGTCAGAGGGTTAGTACTGAGGGAGTGCTGCACTGTCGGAGGGTCAGTACTGAGGGAGTGCCGCACTGTCGGAGGGTCAGTGCTGAGGGAGTGCCGCACTGTCAGAGGGTTAGTACTGAGGGAGTGCTGCACTGTCGGAGGGTTAGTACTGAGGGAGTGCAGCACTGTCGGAGGGTCAGTACTGAGGGAGTGCCGCACTGTCAGAGGGTTAGTACTGAGGGAGTGCAGCACTGTCAGAGGGTCAGTGCTGAGGGAGTGCCGCACTGTCAGAGGGTTAGTACTGAGGGAGTGCAGCACTGTCAGAGGGTCAGTGCTGAGGGAGTGCCGCACTGTCGGAGGGTCAGTACTGAGGGGGTGCCGCACTGTCGGAGGGTCAGTACTGAGGGAGTGCAGCACTGTCGGAGGGTTAGTACTGAGGGAGTGCAGCACTGTCGGAGGGTCAGTACTGAGGGAGTGCCGCACTGTCAGAGGGTTAGTACTGAGGGAGTGCCGCACTTTCGGAGGGTCAGTACTGAGGGAGTGCCGCACTGTCAGAGGGTTAGTACTGAGGGAGTGCCGCACTTTCGGAGGGTCAGTACTGAGGGAGTGCCGCACTGTCAGAGGGTCAGTACTGAGGGAGTGCCACACTGTCGGAGGGTCAGTACTGAGGGAGTGCTGCACTGTCGGAGGGTCAGTGCTGAGGGAGTGCCGCACTGTCGGAGGGTCAGTGCTGAGGGAGTGCCGCACTGTCGGAGGGTCAGTACTGAGGGAGTGCCGCACTGTCGGAGGGTCAGAACTGAGGGAACACCGCACTGTCGGAGGGTCAGTACTGAGGGAGTGCCGCACTGTCGGAGGGTCAGTACTGAGGGAGTGCCGCACTGTCGGAGGGTCAGTACTGAGGGAGTGCCGCACTGTCGGAGGGTCAGTACTGAGAGAGTGCCGCACTGTCGGAGAGTCAGTACTGAGGGAGTGCCGCACTGTCGGAGGGTCAGCACTGAAGGAGTGCCGCACTGTCGGAGGGTCAGTACTGAGAGAGTGCCGCACTGTCGGAGAGTCAGTACTGAGGGAGTGCCGCACTGTCGGAGGGTCAGCACTGAAGGAGTGCCGCACTGTCGGAGGGTCAGTACTGAGGGAGTGCCGCACTGTCGGAGGGTCAGGGCTGAGGGAGTTCCGCACTGTCGGAGGGTCAGGGCTGAGAGAGTGCCGCACTGTCGGAGGGTCAGTACTGAGGGAGCGCCGCACTGTTGGAGGGTCAGTACTGAGGGACTGCCACATTGTCTGAGGGTCAGTGCTGAGGGAGTGCTGCACTGTCAGAGGGTCAGTGCTGAGGGAGTGCCGCACTGTCGGAGGGTCAGTGCTGAGGGAGTGCTGCACTGTCGGAGGGTCACTACTGAGGGAGTGCCGCACTGTCGGAGGATCAGTGCTGAGGGAGTGCTGCACTGTCGGAGGGTCACTACTGAGGGAGTGCTGCACTGTCAGAGGGTCAGTACTGAGGGAGTGCCGCACTGTCAGAGGGTCAGTACTGAGGGAGTGCTGCACTGTCGGAGGGTCAGTACTGAGGGAGTGCCGCACTGTCGGAGGGTCAGTGATGAGGGAGTGCCGCACTGTCGGAGGGTCAGTGCTGAGGGAGTGCTGTACTGTCAGAGGGTCAGTACTGAGGGAGTGCCGCACTGTCGGAGGGTCAGTGCTGAGGGAGTGCCGCACTGTCGGAGGGTCAGTGCTGAGGGAGTGCCGCACTGTCGGAGGGTCAGTGCTGAGGGAGTGCCGCACTGTCGGAGGGTCAGTGCTGAGGGAGTGCCTCACTGTTGGAGGGTCAGTGCTGAGGGAGTGCCGCACTGTCGGCGGGTCAGTGCTGAGGGAGTGCCGCACTGTCAGAGGGTCAGTACTGAGGGAACACCGCACTGTCGGAGGGTCAGTACTGAGGGAGTGCTGCACTGTCAGAGGGTCAGTACTGAGGGAGTGCAGCACTGTCAAAGGGTCACTACTGAGGGAGTGCTGCACTGTCAGAGGGTTAGTACTGAGGGAGTGCCGCACTGTCGGAGGGTCAGTGCTGAGGGAGTGCTGCACTGTCGGAGGGTCAGTACTGAGGGAGTGCCGCACTGTCGGAGGGTCAGTGCTGAGAGTAATGCTGCTATGGCTTTGAGATGTGCACTTTATCCTGATTTCTTTTAAGCAACTGATTGATCGCGATGTGACACATAGACTGTGGCAACGCAAACAGCTTGAGATGCTTTGAAAAGTCTTTTGTAAGGTTGGAACAATAGAAGCATCCTGAATGGGTGTGGCCACTTCTCATAGAATCAGAATTTCTTGGTTTCTTTTTTAACATTTGGATTTGGTGGAAGTTGCTGGAGCATTGAAGGAGTGGGAATTATTGTTCCCTCTCTCTTTCGGTTCCAGCTAGAAGCTTGGCTTTCTGTTCCTCCTGTGTGTTGGTGTTTGTGTGAATTTTCGGAATTTTCTAAAGCGGTGTGTTTGTGGGAAGTTACGATGTTGCAGTGGTTAGTTGGTAATCGGTGCTGCATCTATCATTCTGTTAAGCATTCCCGTAGCGTTACGTTATTTTGTGCCCTTCTTCAGTTTTATTTCAACTGTAGTGTTTGAATAATTTGCATTTGGCTCACCCTTGATTAGTTTGACCAATTGAATTGCATCTAGAATGGATAACTTCCATTAAAAGAGGGGAAAGTTCAGGTCTCACCTCCCTTCGTAAAATTGTTTGACAATTTGTAAAGCCCTCAACCAATTGGGGGATGTTGCCGGGATCAAGCTCTCTAATTCCAGGTTGAGTTTGGGATTATCGGGCTCACAGTGGCTCAGTGGTTAGCCCCTGTGTCCTCTCGCTGCCAGGGATGAGGGTTCGAACACACCCTCGGGCGACTGTCTGTGTGGAGTTTGCATAATCTGCCTGTATCTGTGTGGGGTTTCCTCTGGGTGCCCTGGTTTCCTCCCCCAGTCCCAAGATTGGGGGAGGTTAGGGTGGATTGGCCGTGCTAAATTGTCCCATAGTGCCCAGGGATGTGCAGGTTAGGGTGCATTGGCCGTGCTAAATTGTCCCATAGTGCCCAGGGACATGCAGGTTAGGGTGGATTGGCCGTGCTAAATTGTCCCATAGTGCCCAGGGATGTGCAGGTTAAGGTGGATTGGCCGTGCTAAATTGTCCCATAGTGTCCAGGAACGTGCAGTTAGGGTGGATTGGCCGTGCTAAATTGTCCCATAGTGTCCAGGAACGTGCAGTTAGGGTGGATTGGCAGTGTTAAATTGTCCCATAGTGCCCAGGGGTGTGCAGGTTAGGGTGGGATTGGCAGTGTTAAATTGTCCCATAGTGCCCAGGAACGTGCAGTTAGGGTGGATTGGCAGTGTTAAATTGTCCCATAGTGCCCAGGGGTGTGCAGGTTAGGGTGGGATTGGCAGTGTTAAATTGTCCCATAGTGCCCAGGGATGTGCAGGTTAGGGTGGATTGGCCGTGCTAAATTGTCCCATAGTGCCCAGGGATGTGCAAGTTAGGGTGGATTGGCCGTGCTAAATTGTCCCATAGTGCCCAGGGATGTGCAGGTTAGGGTGGATCGGCCGTGCTAAATTGCCCCATAGTGCCCAAGGATATGCAGGTTAGGGTGGATCGGCCGTGCTAAATTGTCCCATAGTGTCCAGGAACGTGCAGTTAGGGTGGATTGGCCGTGTTAAATTGTCCCATAGTGCCCAGGGATGTGCAGGTTAGGGTGGATTGGCCGTGCTAAATTGTCCCATAGTGCCCAGGGATGTGCAGGTTAGGGTGGATTGGCCGTGTTAAATTGTCCCATAGTGCCCAGGGATGTGCAGGTTAGGGTGGATTGGCCGTGCTAAATTGTCCCATAGTGCCCAGGGATGTGCAGGTTAGGGTGGATCGGCCGTGCTAAATTGCCCCATAGTGCCCAAGGATATGCAGGTTAGGGTGGATTGGCCGTGCTAAATTGCCCCATAGTGCCCAGGGATGTGCAGGTTAGGGTGGATCGGCCGTGCTAAATTGTCCCATAGTGTCCCAGGGATGTGCAGGTTAGGGTGGAACGGCCGTGTTAAATTGTCCCATAGTGCCCAGGGATGTGCAGGTTAGGGTGGATTGGCCGTGCTAAATTGTCCCATAGTGCCCAGGGATGTGCAGGTTAGGGTGGATCGGCCGTGCTAAATTGCCCCATAGTGCCCAAGGATATGCAGGTTAGGGTGGATCGGCCGTGCTAAATTGCCCCATAGTGCCCAGGGATGTGCAGGTTAGGGTGGAACGGCCGTGCTAAATTGTCCCATAGTGTCCCAGGGGTTGCAGGTTAGGGTGGATTGGCCGTGCTAAATTGCCCCATAGTGCCCAGGGATGTGCAGGTTAGGGTGGATCGGCCGTGCTAAATTGTCCCATAGTGTCCCAGGGATGTGCAGGTTAGGGTGGATTGGCCGTGCTAAATTGTCCCATAGTGCCCAGGGATGTGCAGGTTAGGGTGGATTGGTCAGATCTAAATGTTGTGTAATAGGGTTGGAGAAGGGGTCTGGGTGGCATTCTCTTCGGTGGGTCAGTGTGGACCTGTTGGACTGAAGGGCCTCTTTCCACACTGTCGGGATTCGTTTCCTTCAGCACCTATCTCATGTTTCGGGAATCTAAGGACGGACTTGGATGAAATGTGTTTTGAGTTTGCAGGATCGAGCAGTGTCCTTTCGATCGGAGGGTCGGGGCATAACAAAATCAGGCGAAACATGTGACGCTTTCTGCGAGACGGCGATTTTGGAGGAGTTCAAGACCTCACTCTCCTGAAGAGATAAGAGTGGGGAAGTGCCGAGAGTTAAAATGGCGGGGTTAGCAGCTGCCGATTCGGAGAAGGCTTGTAAATCCAAGTTTGGCTTCGCAATTAATTCCGTTCGATAAACTGGGGAAAAGAGAAATCCTCGGGTCGTCAGGGAAAAGGAGATCTCAGCGAAGATAGTAAAGAGAGCTTACCACAGGTTAAAGAGGAAATCCACGAAGGGTTAAAAAGCTCAGGTCTTCTCACTGCAAGCTCCTTCAAAGTGGAGTCACAGGTAGATAGGATAGTGAAGAAGGCGTTTGGTATGCTTTCCTTTATTGGTCAGAGTATTGAGTACAGGAGTTGGGAGGTCATGTTGCGGCTGTACAGGACATTGGTTAGGCCACTGTTGGAATATTGTGTGCAATTCTGGTCTCCTTCCTATCGGAAAGATGTTGTGAAACTTGAAAGGGTTCAGAAAAGATTTACAAGGATGTTGCCAGGGTTGGAGGATCTGAGCTACAGGGAGAGGCTGAACAGGCTGGGGCTGTTTTCCCTGGAGTGTCGGAGGCTGATGGGTGACCTTATAGAGGTTTATAAAATCATGAGGGGACATGGATAGGGTGAATAGACAAAGTCTTTTCCCTGGGGTTGGGGAGTCCAGAACTAGAGGGGCATAGGTTTTGGGTGAGAGGGGAAAGATATAAAAGAGATCTAAGGGGCAACTTTTTCACACAGAGGGTGGTGTGTGTATGGAATGAGCTGCCAGAGGATGTGGTGGAGGCTGGTACAATGACAACATTTAAAAGGCATTTGGATGGGGATATGAATAGGAAGGGTTTGGGGGGATATGGGGCCAAGTGCTGGCAAATGGGACTAGATTGGGTTGGAATATCTGGTTGGCATGGACGAGAGGGACTGAGGCATCTGTTTCCGTGCTGTACATCTCAATGACTCTCTGAAATCACAGTGTTAGTAGGTTTGGAAAAGCACTGGGAAGACAATAGACAATAGACAATAGGTGCAGGAGTAGGCCATTCAGCCCTTCGAGCCTGCACCGCCATTCAATATGATCACAGCTGACCATCCTTAATCAGTATCCTCTTCCTGCCTTTTCTCCATAACCCTTGATTCCACAATCCTTGAGAGCTCTATCCAACTCTTTCTTAAACGAATCCAGACGTGGGAAAACAGGATAAACCAGTGAGTTTGGTTGAAGTGATAACGGAAAGTACAGTAGAGGCTAAAAAGGCTGCACCAGAAATACATAACCTGGTGAGAGGGTGGCTGTAAAGAAAGTGTCAGATCTCCATAAACCATTTAGCGAGGGTGAAGTTAACTTGCAGAGGCCAGGAGCAGCAAGACAAGAAGCTACACTTGTAAGAGGTACGGGATCAAGTCAATCTTTGCTGGTGAGCGATGAGGAGGTGTGTAACACAGCTGGACGGTTGCCAGGAAGGGATGAAAAATACTCCATTGTATAAAACGGTGAAAAAATAAAGTGACGGTGAGAGTTCTGGACAAACTCTCAGCTCCAGGAGTACAATCTCCCCCCCTTGGTGATGATATCGCTGGGTCGTAGGTCGGAGTGCTTCCTCGCGTGGTTGCAAAGCCAGTGGAAAATCAAGCAGCCGGAGTTTTGCAGCTTGCACGTCCCGGGATTTTCCCTGACCGCGTGGCAACGAGGTCACTAAGCCGCAGGCTGGGAGAGAGACCAAAGAGTAAAGTCGCAGCTCATTTGTCAGAGACCAGGTTGGATCGAATGGTTGAGGATAAACAAGGGAGGTCAAAGCAGACATTTTTAGTTTAGAAACGTTAACCGAGCTACACCGTGTGGGCGGCACGGTGGCACGGTGGTTAGCGCGGCTGCCTCACAGCGTCAGAGACCCGGGTTCAATTCCCCCCTCAGGCGACTGACTGTGTGGAGTTTGCACATTCTCCCCCTGTGTCTGCGTGGGGTTTCCTCCGGGTGCTCCGGTTTCCTCCCACAGTCCAAAGATGTGCAGGTTAGGGTGAATTGGCCGGGCTAAATTGCCCGTAGTGTTAGGGGAATGGGTAGGTTGCGCTTCGGCGGGTCGGTGTGGACTTGTTGGGCCGAAGGGCCTGTTTCCACACTGTAATGTGATCTAATCTAAACAGGAAGATGAAAAATTGGAGCATTTGTGTCAAAAAAGCAAACGCAATGACGAATCCAAACGTATCCCAGAATGTTACTAACTTAAAAATGGTGAGGAAATGGAGACCATCGCATATTCGGGCAGAAACTCACCAGTCATTTATAGAAAGGAGGGGTTACCAGGGTTGGGGGTTCATTTGGGAGTAAGGAAAACACAAGCCAAATTTCAAAACCATTTCTTTTGATGTGGACCGCGTGACGATGTCATTGAATTTTGCCAGACTGATGTAATTGGAAAAATTCGGGCAGTGATGTAGCCAACCCATTCCCGCATTTGAGGGGCCTTTTGCGGAGGTCCAGACTGGTTGCCTCAAATAAGGAGTGGGGGAATTAGTATCTGCTGACCATAATGGATGCATCCATGAGATTTTCCAGAGGCCATCTCATTGCGCTGTACCACAGCTAAAGGGGTTGTAAAGGAGTTACCCAAATGTTTTACTCGATTTGGACTACCCACAGAGACACAGTCAAGGGTCAAAATTCACATCCAAATTATTCAGGCAAGTTATGGACAGCTTTGGAATAAAACGATTCAAATATCATCCAGAGTCACAGGGACATGGTGGCATCAAACTTTAACGATCACGTTGAGTGCAAAGAGTCAAGTATATCCAGAGGATTGGGATAAAGGAATTCCATTTGTGCTTTTTACAATTAGGGATGCACCAAATGAATCTACTGAATTGAGTCCATTTGAATTAGGTTTTGGGTATGAGGTGAGAACCACTGGAATTAATTAAGGAGAAATTGGTGAGTCAAAGCTCAGAGACTACATATTTGGATTATAATTTTAGGGACTAGTTAATTAGAGGGAGGGATAAAGTGAGACAGCATTTAAATATAACACAGCATGTGCTGAAACAGGAAGCAGACAAGAACTTTTAAAAAAGAAACACAATTTTGCTAACAGAGACAGGGTGTTAGTGTCACTTCCAGTGATAGGTAACCCTTCAAAAGCAAGGTTTAACGGACCTTATCAAATCGAAAAGAGATTGAGTGAGGTGAATTATTTGGTAAGAATGCCAGACTAGAACAAAATCTCGCGGAGTGTGTCATGTGAAGATGCTCAAAAGGTCTTTTGATAGGGAAGGAAAGCAAGAGGAGACTGTATTACTGGTTACAACACAGAGATTAGATTAGAGTGTGGAAACAGGCCCTTCGGCCCAACAAGTCCACACTGACCCGCCACCCACCCAGACCCCTACATTTACCCCTTACCTAACACTACGGGCAATTTAACACGGCCAATCCACCTGACCTGCACATCTTTGTGACTGTGGGAGGAAACCAGAGCACCCGGAGGAAACCCACGCAGACACGGGGAGAACGTGCAAACTCCACACAGTCAGTTGCCTGAGGCGGGAATTGAACCCGGGTCTCTGGCGCTGTGAGGCAGCAGTGCTAACCACTGTGCCACCGTGCCGCCCGAGGGAAGAGCCAAATTCAGATGACTCTGAATTGGACATTCCTCAAATTAAATTGGACAATGAGGGAGTTTCCAAAAACTGGGATAAATGATTGAGTTATCTTCCGGAGGAAAATCGAAATGACCTGAAAAAGTCATTACAATCACATGGCCGGGATCTAGTAATTTAATTGTGCATGGTGTAGATATTGGAAATGCTGTTCCAATGAAGCAACATCCTGATAGACGTAACCCTCTAAAAATAGCACAGGTTCAAAAAGGGATGGAATGCATGCTCTAAAATGACATAATCCAAGTGAGTTACAGTGACTGGAGCTCACCCCATGATGATGGAACCAAAACCAGATGATACCCAACAGGATGGACTATTGCAGAGCCAATTCAGTAACAAAATCTGAGACTTAATCTATTCCACATTTGAAAGACTGCATTGGGAAGGTGGGAAAAGCAATTGATATTTCTAACTTGGACTTTTCGTGTCAGGTACCTTCATATAAAAGGATGAAGACAATTTTGGCTTTCGTGACCCCGAATGGACAGTACCAAATTAAAGTCATGCCATTTGGTATGACCCAGTCACATTTCAAAGACTAACCAATGAGGTCATTTCTGGATTTCCCCATAGAGCATAGAGCATAGAGCATAGAACAGTCCAGCACAGAACAGGCCCTTCAGCCCACGATGTGGTGCCGACCACTGATCCTCATGTATGCACCCTCAAATTTCTGTGACCATATGCATGTCCAGTAGACTCTTAAATGTCCCCAATGACCCTGCTTCCACAACTGCCGCTGGCAACGCATTCCATGCTCTCACAACTCTCTGTGTAAAGAACCCGCCTCTGACATCCCCTCTATACTTTCCTCCAACCAGCTTAAAACTATGACCCCTCGTGTTAGTCATTTCTGCCCTGGGAAATAGTCTCTGGCTATCGACTCTATCTATGCCTCTCATGATCTTGTACACCTCAATTAGGTCCCCTCTCCTCCTCCTTTTCTCCAATGAGAAAAGTCCGAGCTCAGTCAACCTCTCTTCATGAGCTAAGCCCTCCAGTGCAGGCCGCATCCTGGTAAACCTCCTCTGAACCCGCTCCAAAGCATCCACATCTTCCCTATAACAGGGCGACCTTTCCTATAATCAGTGCAGCGTACACTGATGACCTGGTGATCTTTAGTCACACGTGCAAGAAACATTTGCAGGACTTATTCGACCGACGTTGGGAGGCCGACTTGGTGATAAGTGGGGTTGGAAAATCCCCCAAGTCATGTTCCCGGGCCATGTCCTTGGACAGGGGCAAATGGCCCCATGGGATGTGAAAACAAAGGTTATTGGGGGGGTTTCCCAAACCATCGCGTAGAGGGCGGTACTGTGATTCCTGGGATTGAGTGTATTTCTTGGAAGCTTGTACCGAATTATAGCAGGGTGGTTGCTGAATGATTGAATAAGTGCAGGATGTTTCAGTAGATGAGATATTTGGCAACCTGAAAGCTGTGTTGACCACTGGCCCTGTGCTAGCCACGTCCAATATCGCATAGCCATTCAAGGGGGCTGTAGATGCGAGCGATGTGGGTATCGGTGCTGTGCTCGCTCAGGAAGATATCAAGACGATAGAAGGACCTGTTGGATATTTTACCACAACTCTGAGAGATCATTAACAGAAATGTTCCAGAATTGAGAAGGCAATGTTGGCATTGCAACCTTATAGCATTTATATGGTCAGGAATGGGTCTGAGATAATTTTATGCACTGATCATGATCCATGAAACGTCTTGGAGACATTTAAGGACAAGAAGATGCGGACTGTTTAGGTGGAGTTTATTATTATAGCCATTCAAGTCATACATGTCGAGAGACATAGAGGCATAGAAGGAAAGAGACCCTTCGGTCCAACCCGTCCATGCTGACCAGATCTCCTAAATTAATCTCATCCCATTTGCCAGCAGTTGGCCCATATCCCCCCAAACCCTTCCTATTCATATCCCCATCCAGATGCCTTTTAAATGTTGTCATTGTACCAGCCTCCACCACTTCCTCTGGCAGCTCATTCCATACACGTACCACCCTCTGTGTGAAAAAGTTGCCCCTTCAGTCTCTTTTATACCTTTCCCCTCTCACCCTAAACCTATGCCCCTCTAGTTCTGGACTCCCCGACCCCAGGGAAAAGACTTTGCCTATTTACCCTATCCACACCCCTTATGATTTTATAAACCTCTATGAGGTCACCCCTCAGCCTCCGACGCTCCAGGGAAAACAGCCCCAGCCTGTTCAGCCCCTCCCTGTAGCTCAAACCCTCCAACCCTGACAACATCCTTGTAAATCTTTTCTGAATCCTTTCAACTTTCACAACATCTTTCCGATAGGAAGGAGACCAGAATTGCGCACAATATTCCAACAGTGGCCTAACCAATGTCCTGTACAGCCACAACATGACCTCCCAACTCCTGTACTCAATACTCTGACCAATAAAGGAAAGCATACCAACTACCTTCTTCACTCTCCTATCTACCTGCGACTCCATTTTCAAGGAGCTATGAACCTGCACTCCAAGGTCTCTTTGTTCAGCAACACTCCCTAGGACCATACCATTAAGTGTGTAAGTCCTGCTAAGATTTGCTTTCCCAAAATGCAGTACCTCGCATTTATCGGAATTAAACTCCATCTGCCACTTCTCAGCCCATTGGCCCATCTGGTCCAGATCCTGTTGTAATCTGAGGTAACCCTCTTCGCTATCCACTACACCTCCAATTTTGGTGTCTTCTGCAAACTTACTAACTGTACCTCTTATGCTCGCATCCAAATCATTTATGTAAATGACAAAAAGTAGAGGACCCAGCACCGATCCTTGTGGCACTCCACTGGTCACAGGCCTCCAATCTGAAAAACAACCCTCCACCACCACCCTCTGTCTTCTCCCTTTGAGCCAGTTCTGTATCCAAATGGCTCGTTCTCCCTGTATTCCGTGAGATCTAACCTTGCTAATCAGTCTCTCATGGGGAACCTTGTCGAACGCCTTACTGAAGTCCATATAGATCACATCTACTGCTCTGCCCTCATCAATCTTCTTTGTTACTTCTTCAAAAAACTCAATCAAGTTTGTGAGCCATGATTTCCCACGCACAAAGCCATGTTGACTATCCCGAATCAGTCCTTGCCTTTCCAAATACATGTCCATCCTGTCCCTCAGAATTCCCTCCAACAACTTGCCCACCACCGAGGTCAGGCTCACCGGTCTATAGTTCCCTGGGCTTGTCCTTACCACCCTTCTTAAACAGTGGCACCACGTTTGCCAACCTCCAGTCTTCCGGCACCTCACCTGTGACTATCGATGATACAAATATCTCAGCAAGAGGCCCAGCAATCACTTCTCTGGCTCCCCACGGAGTTCTCGGGTACACCTGATCAGGTCCTGGGGATTTATCCACCTTTACACGTTTCAAGACATCCAGCACTTCCTCCTCTGTAATCTGGACATTTTGCAAGATGTCACCATCTATTTCCCTACAGTCTATATCTTTCATGTCCTTTTCCACAGTAAATACTGATGCAAAATACGTTTGTAAGATCCCCCATCTCCTGCGGCTCCACACAAAGGCCCTCTTGCTGATCTTTGAGGGGCCCTATTCTCTCCCTAGTTACCCTTCTGTCCTTAATATATTTGTAAGAACCCTTTGGATTCTCCTTGACTCTATTTGCCAAAGCTATCTCATGTCCCCGTTTTTGCCCTCCTGATTTCCCTCTTCAGTATATTCCTACTGCCTTTATACTCTTCGAAGGATTCACTCGATCTATCCTGTCTGTACCTGACATATGCTTCCTTCTTTTTCTTAACCAAACCCTGAATTTCTTTAGTCATCCAGCATTCCCTATACCTACCAGCCTTCCCTTTCACCCTGACAGGAACAGGAGACAGTGAGGCCTGCAGATGCTGGAGATCAGAGTTGAGAGTGTGTTGCTGGAAAAGCACAGCAGGTCAGGCAGCATCCAGGGAGCAGGAGAATCGACGTTCCGGGCATAAGCCCTTCTTCAGGAATGAGGCTTGTGGGCCGGGGCTGAGAGATAAATGGGAGAGGGGAGAGGGGTTGGGGCGAAGGTAGCTGGGAAAGCGATAGGTGGATGAAGGTGAGGGAGAAGGTGATAGGTCAGAGGGGGGCAGTGATGGACAGGTCTAGAGGGCGGTGCTGAGTTGGAGGCTTGGGACTGGGATAATGTTGGGGGGGGGGGTGGGAAGGGAAATGAGGAAGCTGTTGAAATCCACATTGATCCTGTTTGGTTGCAGGGTCCCGAGGCGGAATATGAGGCGTTCTTCCTCCAGGCGTCGGGTGGTAAGGGTTTGGCGGTGGAGGAGGCCCAGGACCTGCATGTCCTTGGCGGAGTGGGAGGGGGAGTTGAAGCGTTCAGCCATGGGGCAGTGGGGTTGGTGGGCCCGGGTGTCCCAGACATGTTCTCTGAAACGATCCGCAAGAAGGCGTCCTGTCTCCCCGATGTAGAGGAGACCGCAACGGATGCAGTAGGTGACGTTGGGAGAGGTGCAGGGAAATTTCTGATGGATGTGGAAGGATTCCCTTTGGGGCCTTGGACGGGGGTGAGGGGAGTGGTGTGGGCGCAGGTTTCGCACTTCCTGCGGTGGCAGGGAAAGGTGCCAGGAGTGGGGTGCAGGCTGGTGAGGAGTGTGGACCTGACGAGGGAGTCGCGGAGGGAATGGTCTCTCCGGAACGCTGATAAGGGTAGGGAGGGAAATATATCTTTGGTGGTGGGGTCCGTTTGGAGGTGACGGAAGTGGCGAAGGATGATACGTTGTATGCGGAGGTTGGTGGGGTGGAAGGTGAGGACTGAGGGGGGGTTCAGTCCTGGTTGCATTGGGAAGGATTGGGTTCCAGGGTGGTGGTGCGTGGAGTGGAGGAGATGCGCTGGAGGGGACCACGTGTGAAGGGAAGTTGTGATCATGGAAGAAGGAGGCCATCTTGGCTTTTCTGAGGTGGAACTTGTCCTCCTAGGAATAGATGCAGCAGAGGCAGAGGAATTGGGAATAAGGGATGGTGTTTTTACCAGGAGGTAGGGTGGGAGGAGGGGTAGTCTAGGTAGCCTGTAGGAGTCGGTGGGCTTGTAGTAGATGTCTGTGGTTAGTTGGTGACAGGGAGGGTCCAGGAAGGGGAGGGAGGTGTCCGAGATGGTCTTAGGAGAATTTGAGGTCGGGGTGGAAGGTGTTGATAAAGTTGATGAACTGTTCAACCTCCTTGAGGGAGCACGAGGTGGTGCCGATACAGTCATCAATGTAGCAGAGGGTGCAGGATGGTGCTGGTGTAGCTTCGGAAGATGGACTGTTCCACATATTGGACCGAGGCAGGCATAGCCGGGTCCCGTGCGGGTTTCCGTGGCTACCCTTTTGGTTTGGAAGGAGTGGGAGGATTGGACGGAGACGTTGTTGAGGGTGAGGACCAGTTCAGCCGGGGGCCGGACGAGGGTGTCAGTGGAAGGGCACTGGTTGGGACGGCCTGGCCACACGAAAAGCCTTTAGCCGATTCGTACAGCACAGAAAAGGCCCTTCGGCCCATCGAGGCTGCGCTGAAAATGGCTATCACTGCAGATGCGCCAGTCCCAATTTCCTGCACATGTCCCATAATCCTTGAGTGTTGGGGTCCTTGACGTTCTCGTCCAAATGCGTTTTAAATTTTGTAAGGTCTCCGGCCTCTGCTACCCTCCCAGGCAGCGCAGCTCAGACTCCCACCACCCACTGAGTGAGAAAAAGAGTATTCTCAAATCCCCTCTTAATCTCCTGCCTTCTTTCCCCTAAAACTATGCCCCCCTCCCTCCCGTGACTGACCCCCAACCGAGGGGAACAGCTGCTCTCTCTCCTCCCTGTCCAGCCCCCTCATCATCTTACCCACCTCAATCTTCTCCCCCCTTCAGCCTTCTCTGCTGTAGAGATAAGACTCCAAGCCAATCTAAGTCTCTCCTTGTTGCTCAATGTCTCCATCCCCAGGGGAACATCGTGGTGAATCTCCTCTGTACCCCCTCCAGTGCGATCACATCCTTCCTGTCGTGAGGGGACCAGAACTGTACAGACTGACCAACCCCCTGTACAACTCCAACATTACCTCCCTGCTCTTATATTCTACCCACGACTGACGATAGCCAGTGTCCCATACGCCTTAACTATTCCTGATCACGTGCTCTGCCGACTTCAGGGATCTGTGAATAATCGCCCCAAGATCCCTCTGTTCCTCAGTGTCCTGCCGTTCATTAAATACTCCCTCCTTTTGTTACTCTTTCCAAAGTGTGTCACCTCTCACTGAGGTCTGTCCAACTTGTCTCTATCTTCCTCACAATTCCAACCATCTCCTTCACTATGAACCACTCCACCGATCTCGGCGCGGTCCGAACGTTTCCTGAACAATTTGCTTTCTGTGGCATCCAGTCGGGGACAAGGCAACAGAGAATAAGCTGGAGACAAACAGGATATTCACAGAAAGGGCAGTGTTCAGCCTGGCCTTGATGATTCCACAAATAATGCTTCACCACAAGTCTGTCGTTGCGGCCTTGAACCTGGCACCATTTTAATCAGACCACATGCAAACTCCGACAGATTGTGCAGAAGTCTTGACAACACCAGAAACTAAAGCGGCAGAGTACAGCTTCCTCTACACTCTCCCCCATCAATCGCTCCCCAGGACGGGGACAGCACGGGGTTAGATACAGAGTACAGCTTCCTCTACACTGTCCCTCATCAAACACTCCCCAGGACAGGGACAGCACGGGGTTAGATACAGAGTAAAGCTCCCTCTACACTGTCCCCCATCAAACACTCCCCAGGACAGGGACAGCACGGGGTTAGATACAGAGTAAAGCTCCCTCTACACTGTCCCCCATCAAACACTCCCCAGGACAGAGACAGCACGGGGTTAGATACAGAGTAAAGCTCTCTCTACACTGTCCCCCATCAAACACTCCCCAGGACAGGGACAGCACGGGGTTAGATACAGAGTAAAGCTTCCTCTACACTGTCCCCTGTCAATCCCTCCCCAGGACGGCGACAGCACGGGGTTAGATACAGAGTAAAGCTCCCTCCACCTGGTTTGGTGATATTTGACGAAATCTTGCGTTGAGACTGGGACCCTCCTTTGTAGATGTGCAGGGGGCTGTAACTGAACCCCAGGGTGGAGGGAGATGTTCCCTTCCCCCCCACCACCCCCCCCCCCCCTCCCCCAAACCAGTCGGTGTTGTCCCTGTCCCAGCTGCTGTTATATCTGTGTTGTGTCTGTCGGAGGAGGTCTGTCTGGAAGTGCAGGAACTGCTTCAGGGCCCACAACAAGCATTCTAGAGCGAGATGGGAATAAACAGCCCTTCATCCCCTTCCCCCCACTCCGCCA